>NW_024585408.1:0-8615 GCF_018398535.1 Haplochromis burtoni
GCTGGGCTGCACAGCATCAGGGTTTCAACTTCCGCCAATGGTGATCTTTAAGCGGATGACTATGCCAAGAGAAGAGATCCCGAGCGGCATCTCTGTTAAGGTCAACAAGAATGGGTGGATGGTGGAAAGCGTAATGAAGGAATGGCTGCAAGAGTGCTATGGGAAGCAACCTGGAGGATTCTTTCGCCAAAAAAAAGCGTTGCTTGTTTTGGACAGCATGAGGGCCCATATCACAGATTCTGTGAAAGCAGCCATTAAGAGCACAAACTCGATTCCAGCTTTGATTCCTGGAGGCACAACGAAGCACCTGCAGCCACTCGACATCAGTGTGAATCGTGCGTTCAAAGTAGCACTACGCGTTCAGTGGGAGGCATGGATGACGAGCGGCAATAAATCATTCACCAAAACTGGTCGCATGCGAAGAGCAAGTTTTGCCCAAGTCTGCCAGTGGATTCTGACAGCGTGGAGAAGTGTAAAAGCATCCACGATCACCAAAGGATTTCGAAGGGCTGGACTGCTGCGTGATGGAGAGGGGGACACCACCACTGCCCTTCAGAGGGTTTTCGACTCCGACACTGACGAGGATTTCTTTGGTTTTGAAAGTGACAACGAAGGGGAGTAGCGGAGAGTGGATGACGAAGCCATCCTGAGCCTGAGGACTTTATGGGTTTTAGTGCGCAGGAAGAAGAGAAAGATGGTGGTGAATGACTGACTTTTCTTCTTGTTAAAGCCGTGTCGCTGCACCTGAGCCTAAAAGGTAGGCCAAATCTCTTTTTCTGGTGTGCTGTAGGTTATTGTTATGTACTACATTTGTTACTCGTTTATAGAGCACAGTACATGTTTCGTACTTGTAATTACCGCTACTTGTGCATATATGTAAAAAGTTATGCAAATATGTACCGGTAACTTGTTTTTCAAAATATTAATAAAAGGGATGTGGTCCCAAACAGCCATCTCTTTCCTGACAATCCCCTCTGTGCGTATTCTCGTACATATGGTAAGTAAACATTAAAACACCGGCGGCTTTTAGTCAGGTGCGGCTAATGTATGTACAAAACAGGATTTTCCCCTAACTTTAGCTTGTGCGGCTAATATTCAGGTGCGCTTTTTCAGTCCAGTCCTTGACTGAAAATGACTTTCAGAGGACAAAAGTTTTTTAAGACACTTTTAACACTGACTTTTGAATCATTCAAGCAATAAAAAGGCACCTAACTCCTGGGAACCAGTGTTGTGTCTACACACAACAGACAACTTAGCAACAAAACAATTTTAGATTGCATCCTTTCAGCCTGTCACATAAATCCATTATTTAGTCCTATATTTCAAAGACAACAGTTTGAGAAGCATGAAATACGATTTTTACAGCAACAAGATTAGTTCTAAGAACTGCTAACCAAGAACCTGGCATATCTCAGCTAAGTGGGCTAAGCTTTGAGGAAATTGGACAATTAGGGGACAAAAAAAAAAAAAAAGGGGCAGGTATCTGAAAGTCATAAAAAAAAAATCCAGCATAGACCTGACACATGACCTGATAGATGCATCTGACTCCCATGGTTCACCATCTACTGTTCGCCAAAGCCTCAGAATTGCTCGCAGTGGAGGGTGGCATCCAAAGAAGAGCTTTAAATGCCCTTCAAGAAGCCTGGTGAACCATTCCTGAAGACTGCTTAAAGAAATTACACAAAGAGAATTCAAAGCTGCTCCTACCAAATATTGATTTTCAAGCTCATTAGAATTGTGCAAATTATGTTTTTGACTTATCTATTGTATTTCCATTTATGCTCGAACATGTTTGAATAAATCTCTGCACACATTTCCAAATTTCCCAGCAAAATACAAAGAAATGATAGATGGCTCTAGACTTTTGCACTGTATCATATACATGTTCAGTTATACAGTTGAGGTCCTGTGAGGACAGTTATGCTGCAAACGTATCTATAGTAGGGCTGCCACAAACGATTATTCTGATAGTCGACTAGTCACCGATTATTTTTGTGATTAGTCGACTAATCAGATCATCATCCATTGGACGTAAAACGTACAGCTTATTGCACCAGCAGCATCTGCTCTTATATAACTATCATTAGCTTACAGCTTTAAGTGTTTAAGGTATGTGCTAACTAAAAATAAAGACAAGATGATAGTTTATTAAATTTTAATGAAATTTGCAGATTGTTTCGGTGAAGTTTAATAAACTCCTTGCTATCTAAGATATAACAGGACACCAGAGTAAATTCTCGAGCATCTCACAGTTCTGATAATCAGCTTTTGATAGTCGACGTAATCGTGACTAGTCGACTAATCGTGGCAGCCCTAATCTATAGCCAAAGTTGTTTTTACCTCATTCATATTTGTTCACATAGGTATGACTATTTGTTTATACCTGGGCAGGACAGATTGCTTCACACAGCTTGCAAGCAATGCAACGCTCTTCTCCTGAGGGATACCTGTTTTGACACATTCCAAAAACTTGGTGAGGTTTGATTACTAATACAGTGTTATCTCAGAGCCTCCTATAAAATCTCAGATGTGTGGAGGTGTTTTCAGATACTATTCAAAGATGTTAATAGTTTAGAAAAAAAGTTAAATCTAAAAAGTTACAATGTTTTTCTTGCATTGCATATGATCCTCCTTATATAAGAAGTTACTGGTCGATTTGTTAAACAGACACAAACACACTGTATTGTGTGTGTGTGTATATATATATATATATATATATATATCAAAGCACCAATCAATGACTATCAAATTTATTATTCTGACATCTTATCATTGCTACCAATCATATTACACTGACTGGTGTTTGTCAAATAATCATCCTCACCTGCGCAACGCATGTTCTCCTCTGAAGCGTGGCGACAGTGGTCCTTTTTCAAACGGGTAGTTAATGGTGGCAGGCTCTCTGAACAGGTAGCTCATTGTCATGCCTAGACCTGGCATTACAATAAAACCACATTTTCAAATGAGAACGCTTACAATTATTAACACCTCCATGAAAATTTTATGCATCTGTATCAAAAAAAATTCCCCATCTATCAAAAAAAAAATTCCCCATCTTTTATCTCTCAAGCTCAGGTCCCCTGACAGAGGCCTTGGAACTTGAAGGTCATGCACCCTTGCTGTTCCTAGGACGGCGCTCTTCTGGACAGAGATTTCAGATGTTGTTCCAGGGATCTGCTGGAGAAACTCGCCTAGTTTGGGGGTCATTGCACCGAGTGCTCCAGTTACCACTGGGACCACTGTTACCTTCACCCTCCACATCTTCTCGAGCTCTTTTCTGAGCCCTTGGTATTTGTCCAGCTTCTGATTTGCTGTCATTTAGTATCACTACATCTATCAGTACGGCTGTCTTCCTCTGCTTCCCTACCACTACTACGTCCGGTTGGTTAGCTATCACCAGTTTATCTGTTTGTATCTGGAAGTCCTACAGGACCACCATTTTGACCTCGGGACTTCCAGGTCATACTTGGCACACTATGCCGGCCACTTGGTTATGGCGTTCAAAGTGTGCCATGCCTGCCAGCATCTTGCACCCTACTTATGTGCTGGATTGTCTCAGGGGCATCTTTACACTGTGCTGTCTTTCGGTCCAGTTTGCATCTCCTCCTTTGGCCAGCTTATTATCCCAGCAGGGTACCTGATCATGGGCAGGGCATAGGTGTTGGTGGTCGTGACGTGTTGGAAGATAAATTGACGTTCCAGACCCAGTTTTGCTGCTAACTGCTTGAGGTTTTATTTCAAACCATTTACCATTGAAATGTAACATCCAGATGCACAGAATCAACCTACTGGCACAAAAACGTTAAAATATCATGGGGGGACTAATGTTACCCTCATCTGTAAGATAACAAATACAAAGAACATTTTCCATGAAGTGACAGTACCCCAACTACTTCCACTGGTAAAGGAAAACACAAAGATCCAATTATTCGTACAGGACAGAGAAACATTCAACTGACCTCTGAAGAGCTCTGTCCATAGCAGTGTTTGTGCTGCTCTATCTGTGATGGACTTCATGTCGACAGGGATCTCCTGAGCATTCACATACTCTTATGTAGACAAAGAAAGGAACACACACACACACACACACACACACACACACAGCCAAAACAAAATAATGGTAATACGCCCAATTTACATGAGTGTAAACTGTAAAATATCAGTGTAATTCATAAATCTTTTTTGTTTTTTCATCAAGTGAAGCTGAGTACATCCTTCTTCAGGATGTAAGAATGTGAGGAAAGCCCAACTAAGGAAAACATCCTGAACTAAATTCTAAAACTGTCTGAAGTCCATGTGTGAATGAAAATATCGTGGTACAGCCTCTGAAAGCCCTTGAATTGAGTTGTGTTGTAGCAGCACTTACTGAATCCGTCCCTTTGTGCCGACACACTGAAGGACCTTGCTAGATTCTGGCTGGCCACAAAAAAACCTGAAGGTAAAAACATTTCAGAAAAGATAAACAGTAAACCTACTACAATGCAGTCAACTTGACACTACATGAAGCAGTCTAGAGTGGAGTAATACAATAGAATTTTCCATCAACACAGAGTATAAATCTTTCTCACTTTTAGCTTCTGTCCAGAAAAATTTAAAACTCTTGTGATGGTAAATGAATTGCTAATTATATTGCCGTTTTCTATTCTTGCCTTACTACTGAGCACTAAAAGCACTTTAAGCTTGTACTGTTTGCTTTAAATATCAGCATTAAACAACTAACTAGCTTTTATTGTCTCTTCACTGAACCTAGCAATAGTTATGGATATCACAGCCTAATCTGCACCAGTCAAATATAATCCCTTACATTAAATTAGGGCTGCTCGATTATGGCAAAAATGATAATCACGATTATTTTCACTGAAATTGAGATCACGATTATTTGACGATATTTATTTAACCCTTTAAGACCTACTATAGAACCAAGTCCACCAGAGCTTATATTATTTTTTTTACATGCTATAGTGCCATTTGTGGGAGCATTTCAAGTTGCTATACATCAATACAACTGTTATAGCCCATATTTTAATAATATGTATGCATTAAGTCCATAGTAATTACATAAATTGCAAAAAAGTGCAATAAACTACAAAAAAATTGAAAATCGCTTCTGTTTTGTTTACATATATTTCTACTTGGAGAAATTTAAGAGGTTTATCCCTCAAAACTTTAAATACAATAAAGTTGCAAAAAATAGTTTACAACAACAGGAAATTTATTTTGAGTGTCTTCATAGTTTTATTTTGGAGATACAGCAATTTTTATATACTGCAGGAAAAACAAAAAACAATCCTATGATGCAAATTTGCAAAGAAAACAGCATGTGCATCATTTCACTGTGGGAAGTGTTACGAACAGCTGATAGGAACGGCAAAGCGTGTTTCTGGAATATTATGTTTTTGTTCCTGCAAGCGCTTTTTATGCAATTTTTGCAAAGCTATATGTGGAACGAAACCGTGACCGAGGACAAGCTGATGGCATCAGATGTAAGTACAACTCCTCCGGTTTCATATGCAAAACAAATTATTGTGCTAGCTTACACGGTTCAGGTTCTACAGGGATTTAAAAATAGTTACGCAAAACGGAGCGTGCTGCTCTGACCGGCTTTAAAGGGTTAACAATGACTTTAAAAAAATAATATAAAATAGTGTGCAACACCACTGAAGTTTTTTTTTTTTTAAAACTCTCTTTTCAACCAACGGCAGTCACTCTCCAAATAACTTCTGCTTAGCTTTCCGAGCTTCCCTCGGGTCCTCTTAATCAGCGGTCTCCAACCTTTTTTGCGCCATGGACCGGTTTATGCCCGACAATATTTTCACGGACCGGCCTTTAAGGTGTCGCGGATAAATGAGGGAGGGGCTAATAATCGGCTCAGTCATTTTTAATGATCGTTGAAAGCCCAGATCGTAATCGTGATTAAAATTCGATTAATTGAGCAGCCCTACATTAAATAATACAACAAGACTACAAACAAACCAACTTAGTCTAGATTCCAATAAAGTGAACAGCCTATTGTTGTCATACAACACTGATTTTGAATAATGAAATGTTTATAAATCACTTTGCTTTTCAAGACATCTCTTTATGGTAAATACCCAGATGACATCAGCAACAGAATAATGTTTCCTCTCCTGTCACCTCTTTCTTACATCTCTCTCTACTTCCATCCATCCATCCGCTTCCGCTTATCCTTTTCAGGGTCGCGGAGGGCGCTGGAGCCTATCCCAGCTGTCATAGGGCGAGAGACGGGGTACACCCTGGACAGGTCGCCAGTCTGTCACAGGGCCAACACACAGAGACATTCGCACTCACATTCATTCACACCTAGTGACAATTTGGATTATTCAATTAACCTATCCCCACAAGCTGCATGTCTTTGGACGGTGGGAGGAAGCCGGAGTACCCGGAGGGAACCCACGCAAACACGGGGAGAACATGCAAACTCCACACAGAAAGACCCCGGCCTGATGGTGGAATTGAACTCAGGACCTTCTTGCTGTGCGGCAACGGCTCTCTCTACTTGTAAGAATGATTTTATCACACAATAACTTCCTTGTAAAAACAGAAACGTTACCTTTAGGTAGCAGAAATATTGTGTTAGAGTTAAACTTCAAAACTACAGTTTCCTTATTGAGGTGTTTGACATTACCTGCTACTTCTAAAGCTTAAAAAAGCATTTAACGTGATAATGCTCACTCTCATTCTGTGCTAGGGCTAGGCTGCAACTTTACCAACATCTGTATACATCAGGGGTCCCCAACTCCAGGCCTCGAGGGCCGGTGTCCCGCAGGTTTTAGATTTCACTCTGGGTCTACACACCTGAATCAAATGATTAGTTCATTATCAGGCCTCTGGAGAACGGCAAGACATGTTGAGGAGGTAATTTAGCCATTTGAATCAGCTGTGTTGGATCGCGGACACCGGCCCTCGAGGCCTGGAGTTGGGGACCCCTGGTATACATAAATGCATGACAGGGGTGAGAAGTAAGAAAGGATATGTGGCAACAAGGCTCTCTGAACTGTTGAGTGAATAAGAATGTAAGGCCGTCATACCTGGCCTTGATGCAGAGTAAAGTACACGCAGTGTTGCAGCCATCACGTCCTAAATCTGAAACCAGACATCAAAGTTTATGCATTAAGGTGTAATAGTTGAAAGAGAACACAACGTGGATAACATTAACAGATTAAAGTTCATTTTTATTTTTTTATGGGGGGGCACAGGTAAGTTATGCCATATGAAACAATATGCATGCAAACGTTTATTAATCCTGTATTGTTACTTTCTAATATTAGATGTAATGTACAATGCAACATATCCTTTCTAGATTACATAACAATACCAACATTTGGAAATAAAAGTACTTCGGCAGAACGCGATAGTGACAGTGACTACTAAAACACACACGTCATGACAAATTGACAACCAACTTCCCATCATTTAATACACAATAAATACTAGCAGAGTTTAGGTTTGCCTTCCAAACGGAACGTAAGCGATTCTTGCTAAGCTCACCTGTTTCTTAAACTAAGCTAGCACTGAATAGCAGCCGATTTATAGCGCACATTGTCAAGGACTTTTGCACATTTCCTTTTAGCTAAATTGCTGTATCTATATCCCATCTTATATTAACCGAGCATGACGCCAAGTCAACAATTCACTGTCATAAAACAACTTGGAAATTGTTTCTCTACCTTTAAGGTTTTTGAAATGACCGACACGGCGGTACTTGGCCTTCTGAACCACAACAGCGGACGATTTGAGGAACGGACCCGAGATTACAGGAAGTTACACGGGATGACGTCACGAATACGTTCGCAAAGACGAAATGCTGCCCTCATGAGGCGCTAGAGTGTAGGTGCACCTGACATTAGCGCTTCAGTTCTTACTGGCAAAAAGAAATTAGGTTCGTCAGACGTTTTTCTAGTCTGAGCACTACACAACCTCATTCACCCAAGCACTTTTTTATATGCTGTTTCTATGCGCCTTTTGTCTAAAGCATACGAGCAACATGGGGTTAGTATCTTGGCCAGGAATATTTGGCATGCAGACTGGGATCAAAACACTAACGTTCCGGTTAGATGACCTGCTCTTGCTCTACCACCTAAGCTACAACCACCCCTGTAATAATGCAAACAGAGTTGTGTTCCAGAGGACTGCACATGGCTGCTGTTATTAGCGTTATTATCATTACTTTATTTTATTTATTTAGAGGAAATAAATTATTTACAGCTTAAGTGGTTGAAATTCTGTTGTTCCCTTGGGACTACGTCATAAAGCTAATAAAGACAAAGTTTGTGGTAGAAACTTACCTACTGAAAAAAAACATACCAGTTAAGATAAATTAATAGTTCTAAAAGGTTTCTATAAGGTGAAGTCATCTGTTTGCTGGGAATACTGTGAGGTTCTGTGGACTGAGACTCAGATGGAGCAGAGGATTTATCCAGAGCAGCTCGCATAATTACAAACTTTTCCACCATAAGACCCTGAACTCTCTAAGTAACAGCTCATCTGTTGAGATGTACAGTGGGGCAAAAAAGTATTTAGTCAGCCACCGATTGTGCAAGTTCCCCCACCTAAAATGATGACAGAGGTCAGTAATTTGCACCAGAGGTACACTT
>NW_024585409.1:0-1762 GCF_018398535.1 Haplochromis burtoni
AATTCAGCCTCTGCTTCCTCTGAAGGTTGATGACACAACAGCGAGGCCACAAAGGCCGTCCAGAATCCCAGGCTCCCACAAACGCATCCTCCTTCTCCCTGGATTTGAAGGACCGGTGGGCCCACCCGAAAAACCGCCGTAAAACAAAAAACTGTACTTAAGCTGCGAGCTGCCTCTGTCCGCTGATCAAAAGACCCTGACCCTTTAATAAACAGTAAACAGAATTGATATTGTCTTTGCAACATTGGAATTTCATAATTGCTTGGCGCGCAAAAGAATAACGTCACAACAATGTGATTGGTCACATTGGCAATGTTGAACCTGGAACAATATTTTCATGATGATCTGGAAACAACACCAACACGACGATATCAGATCATCCGTCTATGATAGAAGTACAAGTGGCGAAAAAAAGAGTTAACGAGTTCGTTAACCGGTGTAGCTGTATTACAGTTAGCATCGTAGAAGGCAGAGTTAGTCAGGGCCATAGAGAACTGGGCAATAGTCTCCGAATTGATCATACATAATATTTATATATATTTAATGGTGATGGTAAATTTAAATCGAGTTTTAATGAGTCACTCACCAAAGTGAATCTGATTTTTGAGTCATTTGATTCACTGAGTCAGTTGACCAGAGAGTGCAAAAGATGTACATTTTCACTCAAACTTAATTTGTTTCTCTTTTCATGTAAATCCTACTGCTAAGATGAATGATTCTAAAAGAAAAGAACTATTTTATAGAGCAAAAAATAGCAAAAACATTTCTAAAATTAAGCAATTTCCTATCAAAATTGCTTAATAAACATTTCTTTTGTTTATTTTTATTTTATTAGTATTTTCCTTAAATGTGTTAAATATATATTTTCTCATCTAAATGTCCACTGAGCTGTGAGCCAGGGGGCGGTAATGCGCCTTAACATTGGTTGCCAACCAAGAAGTTAATATACTATATTTAAATTACTATTTTAACATGATTCATTTTTTTCATCTTAACAGTTCATTTCTCAAATCAAACAAGATATTTGATCAGTCTGTGAGGTGTTATCTAATGATTTCCATCATTAATACACATTAAGCACAAATATTTATGAAGCTGATAAGATGGTTCAAGATACTGAGCTTTTGAAAATGGTCTTAAATCGTCTCCTGCTGAGTTGCTTGGAGTTCACTTGTAAACAATGTTCCCTCTAAGCTGCGTGTGTGCGCAATTGCTCACTGCTAGCACACAGCGCACAGAAAATCTGCGTTGTGCACAGAAATGTGCTGAATGTGCTGGACCAGCACCAGAGAGATGGAGGAGGTGCCACAAGCAAGACCTAGGTTTGTATTTCCAGCTCTGTAACTCTCAGCAGACAGCTGAGAGTTACAGACTCTCTCCCAGACCACAGACTCATAAAACAAGTCAGAGCTTTATAGAAAAAAAGAAAGTTGTGTTTTCAAAATTGGAGTTAAAGTTATTTTTATTTCCAATAGTGTTAACATACTACACAGGTCACAAACAAGTTATTTTGTAATTTTCATTGTAAGTGGGATAAAGCAGTTAAATTAAAAGTAGTCTAACATAAATGTAAATGTTGTAATTTGATTACTTTAATAAACATGTAACTTGGATGAATTCAATGCTGGCGTGACCACAGTGCACACGTCTGCTGTTGTTCACAGTGGTCCAAGGGACGCTCAGGGAGTTTGTGTGTTCGCTCAGACACACAAAAATTTAGAGGGAATGTCACTACCCGATCCGTACCGGAAACCCGATCGGT
>NW_024585409.1:2547-4470 GCF_018398535.1 Haplochromis burtoni
AGAAACCTTTCGCGCATGCGGGGTACCGATCGGGTTTCCGGTACGGATCGGGTAGTGACAGGGAACATTGGTGGTGACAGGAAGTTTTAAAACAGAAAGTGATAGAATAAACTGTTCAAACAAGTCAAAGACATTTCTACATCAGGGAATAAAGACGAGTTTACACATACTGACAGCTCTGCAGTGACAGGTTCAACACAAAAAACATGAGTCAGGTATGAAGCTGACCTTTGACCTCAAACGCAGAAACAAATGGTGCTGATGACATCACTGCCCTGTCACTGTACACTATGATCATAAATGTGCATTCATCACATTAATATCACCTCTCATCTGCTCTTGTAGAACTGCTTCATCCTTTTAAAACAAAATTCAAAGAGCTTGTAATAGCTATTGTTATTAACAACCTGCTTCAAGGCTAAATCAGCTGGTCTGATGCTTGGGGACATTAAAAGCTTACAATAAATTTTATAGGTCACAGGAGGTCAAAGGTCAGAGCTCCTGTGGGTGGCCTCAAGCTGGAGATGGATGAAGGAGTGTTTGACATGAACACATCAGCACTGCTGTCAGTGAGCTTAACGACAGCCGTTAGCATCATTTCAGTGTTTCAGTCATTTAAAAACACTTCCTGTCACTCTGGTGGTTACAGTGACATCATGCAGTTTGTGTTTTGACCTCCAGAGGGCGACAAATCAGCACAGACAGAGAGCTCCATTCAAACTTTGCTGCCATAAGTAATAATTCTTCAAATATAATCATTAGACAATCAGTTTAGTGCTGAAATATTCAAACTAAGAAGAGCAACAAAGTGATGACACATGTTTGTGTTTCAAACAGGAAAACCAGCAGAAATAAAATCTCCATTGGAAAACCTGCCTGAGATTTGGGAGTTTCCGAGGTGCACCTGAATGTAGCACAGACAGTTTCTAACGATTCAGATTATGGAGAGGGCCTCACACAACTTTATGGGTGTTTTCTTCCTGCTCAAACTTGACTTTTTCTGTCCTGAACTTCCCGTTTCTCCTAACTGATGCTGATAACTCTGTGTGAAGCGCCACGTGAAGGTAAGTGAAGCAAGCTGTAATGTTTTCCTGGCATCAGCTGTGTGCAGCTTAGTTCCAGCACTTAGTTCACGGTAACAAACTCGCACCTGGACCAACGAGGCCCAGTGTTAAACGCTCTTCCCCCTTTTATTGTTTGTGCAAATGAGTGTGACAATGTAACCGGTGTATCCCTGTGTTGTGTTTGACAATGAAAGGTAAAAAGAAAGAAAGACCTAAAAGTAATTAACTCATCTGCTCCAGCTCCTCTCCCACAGGGGAATTTGTAGAAAAGGGGTGCACGTTTATTTTTACATTAAACATCAAGTACAAACTTACATGGAACATATTTGAGACAAGATAAGAGAAAAACAACACAAAATTCGACATTCCTACCAAAGAAAGGTAAAAAGAAAGGAAAGACTCCAAGTCATTAACTTGCTTGTTCTAGCTCCTACAACCAAATGCAAACAATAGGGAAGAACATTAGCTCAACCCATCACAACTTCTAAACTAGCAGGAATTATTTATTCATGCTAGCAATGAGAGTGCCTATAACACATATGCAGCACATGTGTACTACACATTTACAGCATCTAGAAAAATCTGGCATAATAATTGTACTGAAAAGACAACCAGTAACATCGGGGTGGCTAAATACACATTATATGTGTATTTAGCCAGTGTTGTACAGTGTTGGAAAAGAAATGATACCAACCTCTCCCATTGGGGAATTGTAGAAAAGCGGAGAGGCCAAAGGGGTTTAATTGATGCTGCTCACAGACAAACATGAGCCTTTGGTCAGTTTTGCTACCATTGTTTTCCTGATGTGATGAATGTGCAGCTGGAAACATTTGGAGTTGTAACACGTTACAAGTAATGT
>NW_024585409.1:5323-6483 GCF_018398535.1 Haplochromis burtoni
TTCCCCCACAACCTAGCCTGTATGACATGAGCACACATAGCAACAGCTTAGCAAACACACTTCCTGTTTTTTTTCTTGATTTTTTCTCTGTGAGTCCTGATTTTGGGAAAAACACTAAAGAGTTAATGACCTTGACCACAGGAAGTTAAAGAGTCTACTTCCTCTGTCACCGAGCAGAAAACAGTAATGACCATACTCAATAAAACATAACGGTGACTAAGAAGTTCTTGAAATGATTTTCAGTAAAAAAAACAAAAACCTTAAAAACCCCCAAAACCTGTTAAAAATGTAACTGTGTTTAACAGGAACATGGTCACTGAAGGCATCAAGCGATGCTGCTGTCTCCTGTGTCTATACAGTTTAAATAACTCTTCTTGAGTCACGTGATGTTCCTCTGTCTCTACATCTTTTTCTCTGACTGCAGCTGTGTTTGAATAAAGTGGAATGTCCAATTCTCCAACACATTAACTCTGCTGATACTCTCTGAATCCTGGATCGGGAAGTAAAGAAAACAGAGTAATATAGTGTATGCTGGTAAGTGCCAGGAGGATTGTCAGGATTTATACATCAGAGAAACCAAACCTCTGGAGAAGTGGATGGCACAACACAGAAACGCTACCTTAGGCCAGGACTCTGCAGTCTATTTACATCTACACGCCAGTAGACACTCTTTCAATGATGAGGATGTTCACATCCTGGACAGGGAGGAACGCTGGTTAGAGCGTGGAGTCAAAATGGAAAAAGGAAAGACCATCTCTGAATCGAGGAGAAGGCCTAAGGGTGCATCTGTCCCCATCTTACAATGCTGTGATTGCAGCCATTCCCCAACTCTTTGTGAATGGTACTCATGGCCATTGATCAGTGGTCATGAGAACTTGCATATTAATGATCAAGGAAATGACCTGAGACTGAAGAAGTTACTTGGATGAGTGACGAAACATTTGTCCCACTGAAAACGCTACGTCCAGATGAACAGAATCAACTTTTGGATGTCTAAGGAGCTTGGAAGGAAAAAAGGCATCTGGACATTTTAAGTTGCTTAAAGATGTTTCAGCTCTCATCCGAGAAGCTTCTTCAGTTCTAGGGTAAAATGGTGGAGTCCTACATTTTGCCTTGTGGGGGTGTCCCCCCCAAAAGTGAGAATGGACCTCCTAATGAAA
>NW_024585409.1:7583-8610 GCF_018398535.1 Haplochromis burtoni
ATTTTTATCTAATCTAATGTAATCTGAATAAAATAATGAATAAAACAATAAGAAAACTGAATGCAGCGTTGTTGTTGACAGTGTCCTAAATTACAATAAAACAATCACTGAACTAGGACTTAGCAGCAGCTGTGGATCCAAAAGAAAATCACACGGAAAGAGAACAAACGCTATGGCCTGCACCCAGTGCTGTACAAAGGAAAGTGTGAAGACGACCAACCACCTATGGTCCCAGGGCAACTGAAGCATCTTCCGTTCACAAAAAAATATAAAAGCATGGGACAACAGGCTAAAAGAATAAAATGACACTGAGCCACAAGCTCGCTACAGATCATAAAAAAAAAGAAATAAAAAAACTTTAATCTATAATAAAACAAACCGCGCACATGCACGTGCATACAAAACTTGCATCCCACGAGTCCAACCAAGCTTTTACTGGCTATAATTGTTCAAGCCTTGATCATAGTCCGGTGCAGCTCCCCGCAAACTGGGAGAAGCAAGCGGAGGCAATATTTGATGATATGCGGCAGAAGATCACTCTAGCCAGCCACAGAAACAGGAGTGCAGACAATAGTTCAGAATTGGCTAAATAAAACCAAAACAAATCCAAAGCCCCAACGAGGTGAGGCAGAACAACAGGAGCAAAACAGCAACACAGTTCACAATAAATGAAACTGGAAACACGACAGCAGCTCCACTGAGGAGGAGCCCTGAAACAGTGACTAGGCAGGTGTCTCCCATAATTCAGATTAAACATGTAATCTGCTGTGAACTATAGTAAATAAGTTAAAAAAAATAGATGAGATGAAACTATATGAAAATATTCACATATTCTCATGTTTTACAGTCAGAGATGGAGAAGCCCTCACCAGTGCAGCTGCTTGAAATGTTGAAGAAACTGGGAGAGGAGGAGCTGAAGATTTTCCACTTTTACCTGCAGTATGAACCTGGAGGTGACTTCACCAAAATCTATAAGAGCCTGCTGGAGAACGCAGACAGACTGAAAACAGTAGAAGTGATGGTGCAG
>NW_024585410.1:0-8607 GCF_018398535.1 Haplochromis burtoni
TAAAATTAACATGCTGCTGTCAGTTTTGAATTTCAAGGTTGGCAATGTGGTGTGCTTATGCAGAGTTAGAGATGAGAGATACAAACGAGTTACAGGTGCAGTTACCAAGGAGAAATACGAGTTACACAGTTGAGCTTTACACTTAAAATGATTGCATTGCGCACTCATTGCCCTCATAAACTTCAAAATTACAACAGTAAATGTATTAATGGAACTTTTTTGAACAACAGTTGCAAAAAGTCAAGTTAGCTAAAGACAAGTTCTTTCAACCCCAATTAGTTAGACGAAACAGAAGAGAGACACTTAATTAAACAGCTGGGTCAAAGCTATCTTAAGCATTTTAGAAATAACACAAGCTCCAGTTTCCACCTGGGTTATAGAATATAAATGTCAAAACATTCTTCATTACTGGGAATGTCAGGATATGCAATGTTGAAAATCTATTTTTGGGAAACATGCCTAAATTTCTGGTTCTGGGTCAACCACAAAGGGGGAAATATGACTCATTCAATTTATGACTCCGTTCCGTTTGTTTAGACAACCCTGGGTGTTTAGCAATTACAAACAAAAGCTGGTTAGCCACATTTTAATAATAATGGCCAATCATTCAGAGTTTTATAGTATTTACTCAGAAAATGTGATCACAGTTTAAAGATGTATCTTATTCCTTCAATCAAGGTGATTTTCAGATTTTTTTGTCATGTAAACATAGATTTTCAGTCTATCTTTCACAAATTCAGTTATGTTTTTCCCTGTACCTCATCAGTCAACTCCTAAGTCTAGTGCAGACTCCCATTCTGTCATGACATAGATTAGAGAACTTGATGGTCGAACTGCATAACGTAAATAACAGAAGTACATGGCCATTTTTAATATACTCTCCTGCTTGGGACAGTGGCTTCCAAAAAGATTACTTAAACCCATCTGCAGCAGTTATATTGAAATACATTTTAGAGAAATTTTCAGTATTAAACTTTTACTTGTAATAGTAATATTAATAGTAGTAGTTTTATTTGGTTCTTTTGCTAAAAAAATATCCTAAAAACTTCCTCCAGTGTTCCTCCAGGTGCTACATTAAAACCTCAGTACCCAGTAAAAACCTAGTTGGCAGGTTTAGAGGTTAACAGTAAAATCTGACAGTGAAGAAATGCAGTTGTAGGTTTTGCTATGAGAATGAAAGAAAACTTAAAGTGAAAGAAATGAAACAAAAGTAGAAAAAATACCTTTTAATAACATGGACAATTTTTTTAAAGCTTGAATTCATTTAGTAATTTCTTTTTTCTTTTTTTTTTTAACATGAGTTTTGTACTGTAGCACTGTTAAAACCAGACACACGTGCCTACAGAGACAGTCAGAATCAATAGTGAAGAAATGCAGTTTCATAATAAGAATGGTAAATGGTAAATGGCCTGCATTTGTATAGCGCTTTTCTAGTCCATAGGACCCCAAAGCGCTTTACACTACATTCAGTCATTCACCCATTCACACACCCATTCACACACACATTCACACACTGGCGATAGCAAGCTACATTGTAGCCACAGCTGCCCTGGGGCGGACTGACAGATGACTGAAACCTTTACATCCCTTAAAATAAGTATGCTAATATGACTCTCTTTCATGTTAATAAAATTAATTTAGTAGTTGACCTTCATTTTTTTTTACACCGTTACCGTGTTACAAATTTATTGGTAAAGAATTTGCATGGTCTGTTGCCAGTAACTGAACACACCCCACCCTTTACCAGAAATGTCCAACCTCTGCAGTAAAACGATACTGCTGGTAAGAAAAGTAAGAAAGTAAGAATACAATAATCTAAATTTTTCCTCATCAATTGCCATGAACACTGATATACAAGATTTCCCTCTTAACTTTTTCCCTGATCTTTCATCACTAAATTCTTGTTAATTATCTTTCATCTAAATATCTCAAATATGCCTCACTCCTGTCTACCTTGTTCTGTGACAGCGAATATGTTCTAACTTGATTCCTTCTAACATTTTGATCATAGCATAAAAGTCACTTTTGTATTCACAGTCTAATGCTGATGGGTGTGAACATTCACGCTCATGCCTACCTGGGTGTGGCATGTGGCTATATACTATATATACCAGCTACCTGTTTCACAGGTTTTAGTTCATAGTTACCAGTCACAGATCAGCAGAAAATTTGACAAGAGTTCAGCTACGTTTGCAAGAACTGGAAGACAAGGTAAGAATATACTTTATAAAATTGCATCTGCGAAGATGTTGATGGATTTATGAATCACATTCATACAGTTTTTATGTATGTGATGCTGTAAATGTGCAAAAATATGTTTCAGTTCTCATTTTGCCCTTCTAGCACTGATTAACAGTCCAAACTAAGTGACCTTTCTTTTCTAGCATTTGCCTGGCACAGGACACTTGAGCCTGAAGATGGCAAATGGACCAGCCCTGTCCACTGCTAATGGTGGAGAAGTGTATGTGGGGAGCGGATTCAGAGATTCCCTCACGCTGTTGGATATTCTTCATGCAAATCAGTTTGAAGGAAAGTTTGTTGAACCTCAACACGCTGAGCAAGTGGAGGAAAACTTTTACAGAGGGGCCCCACCGAACTGGTTAAACTTCTATATCAGTGAACAAGCAGTGTCAGATGGCAATGCAACTCCTTTTATCAAACGAGATGGATATGAAACCCTTAAAGAACAAATTCACCTGAGAAGAAAAGGCCCTGTGACATCAACAATCAAACTGTTCCATCAACAAGGATGTGGGGGAACCACACTGGCTATGCAGGTGCTGTGGGACTTGAGGGATACCTTTAGATGTGCTGTTTTGACAGGCTCAACATTAGATATCACAAAAGTTGCAAATGAGATAGTCCGACTTTTCATGGCAGGCAGTCGAAACTACCAGAACACTGTGTTGCTGTTAGTTAATGATGATGAGCCAATCCTGAAAAATCTCCATCACAGCATTATAACAGAAATTACTAAAGAAGAAGTTGATGCTGTTATGCCTGTGGTCATTTTACTCAACTGTGTGAGAAGTAGTGATGGGCTTATCCACCAAATGGAACATTCTGACAAACAAACAGAAAATGAGAAAATGAGAAAATCTATTATTCTCAAAAAATCTCTCTCAGCCAGAGAGCAAGCAGACTTTGATATGAAAAAAGAAGAGCTTGGCAGAAGATTTGGTGATCGGTGCAAGCAGTTTCATGGTTTTAACATTCTGCAGTCTAAGTTCTCTCAAGCCTACATCAGGAATGCATGTGCTACATTAGAACATATCAAAAGAACAAAAAAACCACTAAAGACGCAGCTTACCACCTTCCTGTGCCTGCTGAATGCCTACGTACCAGGTTCATATCTCCTGGAGTCTCAGTGCCTGAAGTTTCTCAGTAAAGACAGGTATAATGGCCTTTCACTGGAGGATCAAATGCAGCCTTTCAATCATCTCATTATTACCTTCCAACAAAATGAAAGATCCGAAAAAAAAGTCTGCATGGCTCACAATATGATAGCTCAGTGTTGTACTGAACTGTTGGCAAATGCAGGTGTGACCAGAAGTGACACAACAAGAAACTTCTTGAGGAATTTTTTCAAAGATCCAATTCCGCCATGGTTTCTTGATTTTGTCAAAGACATGTTAACCAAAAGAGAAATGAAAAACGAAAAGGAACAGGAAAAGGGAAAGGAAAGGAAAGGAAAAGGAAAAGTCAACAGCACAGAAATTAAACAGGAAAAGTTTTCTAGATTAATTCGAGATATTACAGACGATAAAAAGGAAGGTGAAGGCCAGAGTGTGTCAGTTTTAACGATGGCCTCAAAAATATTTGGTCAAAGTACAAACTTTCCACAAGCTCTTGCTCGCTTTTATTACATTAAACTGAAAGACTACGAGCAAGCAGAAAATTGGGCAAAGAGCGCAATAAACAGAAATCCTCAAAATTCTTTTGTTGCTGACACACTTGGCCAAGTCCATAAGAACCACCTAAAGAACAACAAAGTTACTGTCGAACAAGGAGAAATTTTGCTGCGGGCCAAAAAAGCCATTGAAGCTTTTGAAAATGCAGAAAACCTTGCTGAGAATGAAGATGGACCAGATGTGAGAGAACATGGCAATACAAACATCTCATCTTTTTATAACTACAGAGTAAAGTTTTGGTACCTGATGGTCTGCAATATTCTGTTTGAGAGACTTTCCGGAAAAAATGAAAAGTGGGAAAAAGTTCTCACAACAGAAGTATCAATGGGCTCTGTCATCAAACCAGACACCAAACTCTTAAAATTCAACGATTTCATAGTAAGCCTCAGGAATGAAGTTGACAAAAGGTGTTGCTTTTTTTTTAAATTTCTGACTTACTCAAAACCTAACATGGAGAACGATGATCCTGAATATATATTTGACAAGAGCAAATACTGCTACCAAAATTATGTTGGAAACACAACCACAGAAGAACTCATCCAGATGTTTAAGAAAAGAAACCTAGATGACCAGTCTGTAGAAGTACTGTCATTTCTTGTCAAACAATACACTCAATCAGAGTGCAAAGAAATATCTACAAAGTGTAGAGAAATGCAGTTTCCAATTGCAGTTTCAAAAACAGCTCTGGTCAACAACATCCTTACACAATTTAGAGGGAAAATGCCCCTGACTGACACAGACCCACCTGAGCTGCACATGTTAGCTATCCTCTTGGACTGGCCCAAAAATATAGACGAATGTGATTTTGACCTCAGTGAGTTGTCTCAGCAAATGCACAACTCTTATGAAAATGCATATAAGAAGTTCTTTCGAAACAGGTATCTACTTCCATTGTTTTTCATTGGGAAAGGTGAAGGTCTGAAGAGAATTGTTCACAGAGAAATTATTGAAAAACATCTGAAAGTGATTGAAGCAGACTGGAGCGATAACTGGAAGAAAGAAGAAATCTTCAGAAATCCTGCTGTTCAAGAGCTCCTTCTCAGACTTGATGGAGAAGTAAGAAACTACAAAGTGTATACAAGAGTTGGTGGTAAAGAGATTGAGATCAATGCCAATCTGAGGAACAGCCTTTGGAAAAAAAGTCAAGTTACCTTTTACCTCGGATTTACTATCAGAGGTCCTGTGGCCTTTGGCATTCAGAACAAAGATGCGGATAGTAGTGAATCTCCAGTAAAATAAAATGCTGAGTGAACAATAGTTGGTAGTTAATAGTTATAGTGGTATAGTGCACATGTTCATATTATGGTCATGATGAGATCATTTTTCATCATTTTGTTAAGTCTTCTTAACAGTCTTGGCAGATATGTTACAAATTAAAGCCCTGTCCCCTAGATTATATGTTTCTATTGCTCCTATTGGCAACAGTATATGTGTGAAAGGAAACAAATTACCAAACACAGGACTTTTTTCTATATGAGCAAAAAAATTAAACATTGAAAATCAGTGTAGCAAGTTCTAAATACAACATATGAAATGTAAATATGTTCACTAACCCATTCTTTATAGGAAGATTAAATATTTTTTACAACAAACAAACTTTTTAACATCTAAAAACCATTGTTATATTTTTTAAATTTATTTTATGTTTACTGATTGCCGGAGATCAGTGTGTCCTAGATCACAGCTGGACAACTTCAAACAACAATGTGAAAGCGATCAAAGATAATGAGGGGGATTCATGTTTGTGCTCAACACCTCCATGGGAAGGAGAATCCAAGTCTTCTTTTTTTTAGTATTTCTGTGTTTATATGTAAAGGCAAAAACAAAATGAAAAGAAGTATTTGTTATGGTCATTTTAGTTTTAGAGTAAGATATTTAGAAAAAGAATTGCTTCAAATATAGACTATATTCAATAAATTGGAGGCTTAAACTTTTTTATGTGCTCAGAATTTCTAGTCATGTGTCATCTCTGCTAACAGCTCAGATTGAACAACAGACTTTCTCACGCAGAGGAAATTTACTTCCACTGCTTGTTTGGGTCAAATGAGTACTTTGTTTATGGGTTTGTCACATCTATGAAAGCTTTGATGTAGTAAAGTCAAAACACTTTGTCAAGAAACATCTAATAGGAGGGTTTTTTTTGGGGGGGGGGGGGGGGGGGGGGTTTACATTTTTGTTTTCTCAGTCTTTTAACTCTAAGTTTTGAAAACATGACATTGCAGAAATATTTTGTCAGTTATAACACAAGATGAGTGAAGTATAACCAATTAAATTGTTAGACATTTTAAATTCCGCTCAATGTATTGTACTGTTTTAAAGCCTTTTAGAGTTTCAAAGATCTGATTTTTTAAAAGATTTAAAAATCTATATGATGTTGTTTTATTTTTTGTTTATTTGTGCTTTCAAAAGTGCCATAGGATTAAGTGCTACTAACTTCATGGTTTTGTTATGGATTTTTAATATGGAAGGGGTTTCTTTGTTTTCATTGTGTTGCACTTTTTCACTTTATTAAGATGAACATTGTTTTTGTTTGGTTTTTAACTAATTACTCAGTAAAAGTTTGGCTCCTGCAGTACTAAATCTGTGTGCTGTTTTTCTTCATTGGTTTAATTATGTAGTGGAAATATCGGTCCATCCTAAATAAAATAAGAGTAATACCTGCAATACCTGAGTGCTGTGCTCTTTATATCAAAATTCTGGTTGGTGCGGTCATAATTCCTCCTGTGTTGTTTTTGAAATAAATAGTCTAAATTTTAGAATGAATAAACATTTCTAGGACGAGGCACCGGGGTAGACCCAGGACACACTGGAGGGTGTTTATTTCTCATTTGTCCTGGGAATGCCTTGGTGCTCCCCCGGAAAAGATACAGGATGTGTCCGGGGAGAGGGAGGTCTGGGCTTCTCTGCTTTGGTTGTTGCCCCTGTGATGCCGCCCCGGATAAGCAGAAGACAATGGATAGATGGACAAACATTTCTAGAAAAAAAAATCAATTATATGATCTCATAATGAGGTAGATGATTTATGTTCCGTTCATATTTTTACAACTTCTTACATCTAATAACAATTAAAATAAATAATATTCATATAAGAAACAAAACAGTATAGTGTAAACTGTATATGGTGTTAAATAGGCCTATACTACGGTACTTTAATGTCGGTCATAAGGGTGGTACTTTAAGAGCCACATATTGTTATAAGGTGGTACTCATTGTGAAAAGATTGAGAACCACTGGTTTATGCTAACACCTCAGATTAAACAACAGACTTTGTGACTTTTAGATAAAGTCTATTTAATGTCTATTTAATAATTTGTTTAAGAGTTTGTGACCATTATGAAAGCTCTGATGTACTGAAAGCTAATCAACTTCTGAATATCCTCTCAAAGGATCATTTTAAATTGTTGTTTCATCAGTATCTTGAAATCATGATGTTAAAGAAGTATTTTACAAATATACGTTGATTAAAGCATAACCAATGAAACTGTTGGACATACTAGAAATGTTGCCTAATGTACTGTCATGTTCTAAAGCCATTTAGATTTCAAAGATTTGATTTGGTTTTATTAAGATTTTTAGAATTGGTAGATTTCTAAGATTTATGTTTCCTTTTTTGTTTTATTTGTGCACTATTACATAGAAGTAACACAGGGTTTATATTCACTGCTTTCTTCCTTGCCAATGTTTGTTTTGTTTATGGAACGGACTCAAGATTTAGATTCGGAAAGGCAAAAAAATGTTTATTTACACGCACCAAGTGATAACGTACAGGTAATACAGGGGCTCCAAGGGTCCACGGGGTATTGAGGGAAGGGTTCCACACATCGGCGGAGCGGGGTGGGTGGCTTAAGCCCGGGTCATTTTTTCAGAAGCCCGGGGTCTTTTGGAGTGTAATTTGTTTCATAGTCACTGTCAAAAATTCCCCCTAATTTTGGTATGAACCTGGCTCAGGCACTAGGCGACTGAGCACAGCACTTACGCATTTGAGCGAGTGGGGAGAAGTTGCTGCCTGCGAGTTTGCTGTAAGTGCAGCCAGGCAGACAGAGGACAGCCTAAATTTGACCAGGTACTAAAGCAAATCATTCATACTGTACAAATAATGTAAATATGACGGTGTATCACGAAAGATTGATATCTAACTGATCACTTGACCCTTAGCGTTACTTGCCCTGTGAGTGAATCAACAAATGGCGAAATGAAAAGCCGAACAACAATAATTTTTTTTAGAGTCTTAGCTTACATGTGTGTTTATTTCACATTTTCAGTTGTTATCCTCCACGGCTAAATAAAGCACTCTAAATCAGTTTCAGTTATGTACTGATGAACACAACATGGACATAAGGAGCTTCTTTCAAAGAAAAAAACTCAGGTAGATGTTATTTTATATATTATGCTTTGTATGTTGTTCAGTATATTTCTATGCAAAACAAGAGGAATATAAATACACAGCATTATATTCACAGTTGAAACCAGATATTTACATACACTTTGGGGAAAAAAACATAAAAACATTTTTTTATGGTTAAATGTCAAAATAAAGAGAGGCAGAGCTGTCTATTTTTTATCACTTTCATCAAATTTGGGAGTACATGTACACTAAGTTTATTGTTAATTAATAAGAAAACTCCAGTCGATTCCATTCTGAGCTGAAGAAGCTGAGAGGTTAGTAGAGGCAAAACACAGAGCCTGTGTCACATTC
>NW_024585411.1:0-8604 GCF_018398535.1 Haplochromis burtoni
ATGTTTTAATGTTCTTCGTTATTAAACATTTGCACATAAATAAATAACATTCAGTACTTACATTTAAAAGTTCACTTTTCAGCTGCTCCGCTTCACCCATCTGCGATTTTTTCACAAAAAACTATCCACACCCACCGCCGCGCTATGAATTGTGGGATAGGTTGGGCCACGAAGGCTACACCGGACCCAGCTTTCAAATCTGGGGAAATTAAGGATGCATTTGGAGGACTCTTTGAGGACAGCCTTCGTTGCATCGTTGTGACGTAATCAGTCTACAAATGCGCATTACAAAGCATGTGGTTGCTGGATTGGGACACAGCTATCGTCTCACATTGCAGAGTCACGGTGTTAAATCACAGGTTCTCTTCTGGTGTTTATCTCCTGTTAGGGTTAGGTCTCCTTTTGCATTTAGCGTTTTGGCCAATCAATAAAAGTTCTCTAAAGCTTTGTGTCGTAAATTGAACATTTATTAGGCTTCGGGGATTTTAGAGTTTTGCACTTTGATTCTGGGCTGAAGGTGGTTTATTAGTTTGGTACATTTTAACATTTTATGACTGCAATGTAAAAAAATCTGCAGATTATTTAAAATTAGATTTATTTAAATATATTTAAAATAGATTATTGATCACTGGGCCTTAATACAGGCTATACGGTAATACGTTTACTTTCATAACCAGTTTCCCAGATGTGGATTAAAGCTAGTGCTAATTGAAAAGCCATTTTAACCTGTAGCTTCACGTAAAAAACATTTTTGGTCCAAGACTGGACTTAATACATGTCTGAGCCTTAATGTTTAACTTTCAACAAGTCTGCTCTGATTGGTCCAGCACTAAGCAGGGTCAGATTCAAAAAGTAATGTCGCAATAAAAAAGGCTGAACTTTTACTCCCAGAGATGAGCTGTAAAAATCAATTTTAATCACCAAGTTTTGATTTTGTGAAAATAGTGTCTTTAGGATGGGCTGCCAAAGAAGCATGAATTGAATGAGTGAAGTCCTTTACAACACGTTACAGCGGTGGTTCTCCAATGTTTTACATCATTCCCCACATGGCAGGAAGAAATATTTTCACGCCCCATCTAAAGAAAATTAAAGCCATAAACTCAGTCACAATGAATCCTTCAGTCATTTTTGTTTTAAACAACTTTCATTTCAGATAACTATCTGTAACGTTTGTCCCTCGACTGCTTCAATCGTCTGAAGCACTTCTTCTAAAAAGCAACAAGTTGAACAGGATGTGAACCAAACATGGAAATAAGTCCAGAAACTTTTGAACGGAGATGAGAAATATGTCATTTAGTGAGAGTTTAATACTTTTCACTCTTAGTGGCTGCAGTCAGCCTGTTTTTGACTGCAGAGCGGTGGTGTGGCGTGGTCTGTGATGCAGCTGCGGGGGAGGCGGCTGCACCTGAGCAAAATCCCCAATCATGCCTTGCCGGCTTAAAACAGAAAGAACTGGGTCCTGTTGTTGTTGTTGTTGTTGATGTGTGTAAGCTGTAGCTGAAACACTGCAGTTGCATGTGTAAGTCGCCAGCCGCAATAAAAAAGTGTACTGAAAAGTGCGAACACGTGGGCGAGTCTGTCGTGCCCCAATCCAGGGTTTCAGCACCGCTGTAAACAATGAACGACAGATTCGCCCATGTATTCGCACTTTTCAGTACACTTCTTTATTGCAGCTGCCGACTTACACACGCTGCTGCAGCTTTGCAGTGGATGTACATGTTATTAACTTCTGCAAATTTCTTTGTTCCGCTGTAAACGTGATTGCGATGTTTAACATCAGCTCCGCTTGAGAACCACTGTGTTACAGGGACAACACCAGAGAGAACATGGGCTCTTTGAGTTATCAGGCAGGAAGCTTTCTAAAACATTGATGAATCTTTAGGTTGGTTAACCTTAATGGGGTTTAGACTAGGGATGGGTATCGTTTAGGTTTTATCCAATACCAGTACCAAACCGGTACTTTTGAAGCGGTGCCGGTGCTTAAACGGTGCTCAAACCGGTGATTAAATAATCAAGAACATAAACACTCTCATGTTTAGCTGTTTTTTTGTAAAAAGATAACAATGTTAGCCTTTTCTGCAGCTATGGGGCATATATGGTATCACTCTTGGCTGGAAGCAGTGCTTAATCAATGGAAAAAACACAAACTTTGTCCAAAAACCTCTCATGTTCAGCTGTTTCCCACTTTTTCTTTGGTCATTTTAGCCTTTTTGGCCAGGGTGAAGGGAGTATCTGCCATCAAACAAGAAGACAGCCGCATGTAGCTATGATGATGTTTGCTAGTTCACCTTACATGCATTAATGTAATAACGTGGTTAGCCTACTCAACGTAAATTACACACGAACAACATGAAGCTACTCACGCAGAGAAGAACGGCTGCTGCTGCATCATCATCCTCATCATTTCTGCTACACTGGCAGGGCTAGGGGCCAGGACTGTCATGATTCGGCCGTGTGGCAGGCAGGATGAGGACCCAAATTGCAAACTCACAGACACGGGGGATAAACTCAAAATGCAGCTTTATTGCTGGCAGGTGATAAACAATAACGATGATACAAAAGCAATGCAAAACTACACTAAACTGGGAAAAGCTAAAGTAACATATACCGGAAGACACGGGGAGAACCACACACGGCATGAGGGAGAACGCGACGCCGAACAGAGGGAGACGCAGACAGAAATACACAGAGGGTTAACGAGGAAAGTGGGAACACACGGGGAACACAGCTGACACAGATAACCATAACGAGACACTGACGGGAGACGGGCAGAGTCAAACAGGAAGTACAGAGGTTCAGACAGGAGGAGAGAGAGCACGGGGAAAAACACAGACATAACGGGCTGGGGAAACATGGAATAAAACATAAGGAGAGACGAAGGCTCACAGATACACAGAGGGGCACACAGGGGGTGAGAGTCACAAAGGGAAAGCACTCAGGGAACACCACAACAGGGCAACTCAGGAAACAGAGCCTAAACAGGGAACTGAAATACAAAGATACATAAAACTAAGAAT
This sequence comes from Haplochromis burtoni, assembly GCF_018398535.1. Classification (NCBI taxonomy): domain Eukaryota; kingdom Metazoa; phylum Chordata; class Actinopteri; order Cichliformes; family Cichlidae; genus Haplochromis; species Haplochromis burtoni. The sequence goes on from NW_024585411.1 coordinate 3,018, forward strand.
ACTAGGCCAACATGGCCCAGGATCATGACAAGGACTCTCCTCTTCGGGTTTTTGGGGGATGTTGCTAACTCCGGTCCGATAACAGGCACCACACCCGCAGTAGATGTGCTCGGTGTGAGGTCTCGCAGCAAGCTATCAAATACAGCGCATTTCTGGGCTTTTAAAAAAATGCTATACGTCGCCAGGTGTTTCATCAGATTCGAGGTGTTACCTCCTTTGCACAGTATCACCTTAAAGCACTTGTTGCAGGCTGCTGAGTTTGCATCTTTTGCTGTGAAGTACAGCCAGACTTTGACCGCTTTGCCTTGGGCATTTTTAATCTGTAGCTCTGCTCTAAAAGAACGTACGTACTTGGGCCCACCTACTACGCTTGCAAAGGTAAAATGATTGGCTAGAATCCAAATTGTATGACATTTCAGGGGAAAAACGCACCGAAGTAAAGCACCGAAATGTGCTCTGCTTTTCGGTCTGGTTACTACCGTTTATGTCAGAACCGTGCCATAATGGCACCGGATACCGGTGCCCATCCCTAGTTCAGAACTCGATGAAAACAAATTAAAGGAACTTTTTGTTTGCTGGAGTTTTTCCAGCATCTGTCATCAGTCCTTGAATGCAACACAAGGAACATAACTTGACAGTCTGGGCAGCACAGTGCATAACCATGAGAGCAATTGTTCCTTGGAGATATACAGGGATATAAATATGTAAAAAATCTCAAAACATATAAATATTTGAGGACAAAAATTTTGCATTTTTCTAGTTCTTGAAGTGTGCTTTGTGACTCTTTGGCTGCCAAAATATACACAAGAAAAGAAGAAGAAGAGATGATCGCCGAGACTCAGTCATTAGAATGAGAAGCAAAAACCAATTCCACCTGTGGGTGGATTCCCCTCATCGTCCAGGGGGGAAGTTAGAAAAGGTTTCATTTTATCACAGCAAAGTATTTTTCCCTTAACCTACAAACGCGATACAGGGCTGGTCTCAGGTGAGACATTGACTTTATTATGAATCTATAATCTCTACTCATCTAGCCTCACATGATTAGTAAAAAGTTGTTATTTAGGCACTGATGGGTGTTTTATTGTTGTCTTGGCAATAATAAAATGAGAGCTGATTGGCAAAGTCCTCCAAATTACTCTATAATATACACGATTTTCCACTGACTTCCTCAGTCTGTTCAGGTGTGTTTGAGATAAAATGATAAAAATCCAGTCAATAATTAACTCAGTACTTAGCACAGCAGCTTGACTCTCGTGGGCTCAGACATGCAGCAATCTCCATCAGCAGGGGCAGCATCAGGCACCGTGGTCGTGGTTTTACCGCGGTACTACATCACCAGAAAGCAACTGCCAGCACTGGGGGTGAGACACCTTTACATCCTGATGGGGTCAGATTGAATCCAGACAGAGATGATTAAACCACTGATCTTTAACCTGTGGATGCTGAAGGCATGTGATTCACAACCACGCTGCTGCTCTGCTGTCGATCTCTGAGCTGACTTTAATGACAGAGGACGTCTGTCCTCAGAGGCTTTTGGATTACCTTGGAAAATAATCTCTGTTGGAAATTAAAGTTCAGAAAGATGATGTCCAGAAGACAAGCTAAATGTGAATACAGACTCGTGTTACCGGTTAGTTCAAACTTCCTCTCAGCACAAAGTGTAAGGATGTGGTTCAGTAAATGTGGAGATAACATCTTTGGCATCATGACAACTTCATCAGGGACAATTTAAACAGGACTAGAAGTTGGAGGTCAGCTGATTGTTAATGACTTGGCGGGAACATCTGACTTTCAAGCATAAATGTTTCAAATGTTAAAGTGTTTCTTTCATCATCTCTTTGGCATCACTTGTTCTTACAAAGGCTGAATGAGCCAAAGGCTCTGAATGTTTCCTCTGAGACTTTATGTCTTCCTGCAGGTGATTCAGATCATAGTTGCTCTGACTGTCATGGTCTTTGGGATCCTGAGGGCAACACGGTCCAAAGGTCTGGTCTCTGATTGCATGGTGTACATCTGGGGACCAGTGATGGTGAGTCAGCTGACACTTCTTCCCCTTCATATCGTTTCCCTAATTAATCACTGCTCTCTCTTTTAGTTCATCATAGCTGGGTGTATGACGATCTATGATGGGACTTCACAGAGACCTAAGGTCAGTAACTCATCTCTGTGACGTGACCTTAGCTGTACTTCAGCTGATCCTTGGCTAAAGTGGCCATAAAAGAAGGCTTCCTCAAAGATCAGAGTGGTGTCTGCAGGTTCCTTTGAATGTGTGCTATGCATATGTTTTCATGTATTAAACACATTACTTGCTAATTGTCTGTGAGAGCCAATGAGAGAGTTGCCTCATAGAACTGATGAATATTTTCAGGTGTTCCAGGTGTACTAATAGCAAGGTGTGGTTTTCTATGCAGAGTAAGAGTGCTGTGGTTCTAAATGTTGCTGCTGGTGTGACTTAACTTGTCACAGCGACGGTCTTCTTCCTGGATGCATCTCAAGCATTTACCAACAGCGACCCTGGGGAGTCAGACCTGGACATAGTGAGCTTTTTTCTTTCATGTTAAATTAAATGAGAATGTGTATTTAGAGCACAGGTGAATGCGGACTGGCTGTAACAGCTGTGACCTAGCTGCAGAGGTCTGTGGAGCAGAGATTATAGGTGTTTGACCAACATGCTGAAGAGAAGAGAAACTGTTTCAAATTTTTAGTTAGGGCAAGGGAACATCAGCAGCCTGTTTTTCTTTCTTTCAGTCCAGCCAGGCAATTTCAGGTTTTTCAGCCATTCTCTGCTTGATCCAGCTGATGTTGTGTGGCTGTTCTGCAGGAGTAGGCAAACCTGGAGGTTGCTGTGATCCCACACGTCAGGTGATTCTATCTACGGAGTTTTCCTCAGATCAGTTTATTAGCTACAGCTGACTAAACATAATGTAATTCAGTTCTATTCAGTTTTATTTATGTAATCCAAAATGATGACAACAGTTGCCTCAAGGTGCTTTATATTGTACAAAACGATGCTACGATAATACAAAGAAACCTCAGTAATCAGACTCTATGAGCAAGCACTTTGGTGACAGGGGGAAGAAAAAATTCCCTTTTAACAGGAAGAAACCTCCGCAGAAGGAATTTCTCCCTCCCATTCTACTTTTAAATACTTTAGGAACAACAAGTAGGCCTGCAGAGCGAGAGCTAATAGTCCCTCTTTCTAGTCCCTGTCAGGACTCTTGCTGCAGCATTTTGGATCAGCTGAAGGCTTTTCAGGGAGTTTTTTGGACATCCTGATAATAATGAATTACAGTCGTCCAGCCTGGAAGTAATAAATGCATGAACTAGTTTTTCAGCGTCACTCTGAGACAGGATATTTCTAATTTTAGAGATGTTGCACAAATGGAAGAACGCAGTCTTACATATTTGTTTAATATGTGCGTTGAAGGACATGTCCTGGTCAAACATGACTCCAAGGTTCCTCACCGCGTTACTGGAGGCCAAGGTAATGCCATCCAGAGTAAGAATCTGGTTAGATACCATATTTCTAAGATTTTCAGGGCCGAGTACAATAACCTCAGTTTGATCTGCTCAACCCCATCACACCCCCTCAAACAGATGCCACTACCGTCCAATCACATTCAGCATTCTGACTTTTATTTGTGCTTCAAAGTTTCCCTTAAACAGACTGATCATTTTGCCTGTTACTGATTATCATCGATTATGTTATTAATTGCTTCTCATCCTTCCCTTCACTTTTCTGATTTGATGTCAGCTTGTTGTAACTGTTAAATAAAACAGTGTCATCTTTATTAATAATTAGAGAGCTTCGAATAATGACAACACAGCAGAAATGATACAGGTGTAATACCTGGAGATGACCACCCGATGGCGCTGTGTGGTCAGTAACATCATCACAGGTGAGACAGAGTTTTTTAAACCTCACTTCTTGAGATGTGTGAGGCCGAAAGCAGCTCCTCACACTGTCTCTGTGTGCAATAAAAAGGAGATTTTGGACATGTTTTCCTGATGTGGCATCTTTAATGGGCCAATTCTCCAAAGGCAGGTTTTCAATATTTGCTGTCAGAGATGATTAAGTGACCTAAAAACTTACCTCATAACTTGTAAATCATAATAAAGGACTTTGTATCATGGTTATATTACATCTTTGGAAAGATCAGATAGCAGGTTCAATCCTCTGAGGGAAAACTAAAGGATTACTCATCGAAACAGCAGGATATGCGGACTTCCTGTTATACAGGAATGACATCATGAACCTGCTGTTAGTGTAAAGTTACATGAAATAAAGTTTGTGTTAAACTCAGGATAAAACAAGCCACACAGGACATTTTCACGATAAAGCAGAAAGTTTCAGATGAACTCAGAGATGACGAGGGTACCTGTAGAGAGCATCCTGAATCGTCTCAAACAGCATGTTCAAGATTCGTGTTTGAACCACACAGCAGATACACATGGTGGTACATACGGGTGTGCCATAGCTGGATTCAGACAGCTTACCTGTGGATGAGGAGTCCTGCTCAGGGTCCTGGATTTGTCTGAATTGTTTCCAAAATAAACTTCCCTTACAGGAAGGTGAGAGGGGATCATCTTGTAGAGGTAGAAAGGTAGAGATCATAGAATAAATAAAAAAGCAACAGATCAGCTGTAAGCAAAATATTCAATAAAGATTTTATGATCAGAATGTGAGTACACGCAAGCCAAAGAATCCAAAATGTTTACGAAGAGTCCCAGAAATCTCCTGTATGTATCCAGTCAATGTGAAGGAAAATATAAGAAGATAGAATTAAAATCTTCTGATAAATAAATAATTTATTGTTCCCTTTGCAGAAAACATGGCTGTGGATTTACTTCCCCTCGATTTAAAGATGAAACACAACAGGGGTTCTGTTTGAGTTGTTCTTCAGTGATGCTGGGGTTCACCACTTTCAGTCTCCTCCTGACCTCATGTTCCTGAAGGGAGATGGAGGGTGGCAGGGAGTATGAGGGAGGGGTAGACTCAAACCAAGCAAACAAGGTGTTGAGCACCTCTGCCAGGTTGAGGCTGCTGGGGCTGGGGGGCGCATTAATAGTTTTTTGAGGGCTTGGATGCCTCCCCAGACCTAGCTGCTGCTGGTACAATTAATTAATTAATTTGCCATTACTTAAAAAGCCATCTCTAGACCCAGTGGTCTTAGCTAATTATTCTCAGGTTTGGGTTGTGTGTAAGCAGGAGAGGACCTAAACGCACGATTCAAGACAGACGGGGATAACCTCAAAAGGCACGGCTTTATTAACAGGAAAACAGGGAGCGATACAACACTGTACTGGAAGAAACTAAAAGCTAAGGCACAGGGGAGACACAAGGAAACACACACAACCACGAGGGACGACACAACACGGAACAGAGGGGACGCTGACATAAATACACAGAAGGTAACGAGGGAAGTGGAAGCACACAGGAAACACAGCTGAGGACAATTACACATGACAGAGCGGGGAGGACACGAAACTGTCACAGTCTGGCGAGGGCAGACTGTAGGTGTTGGCAAAAGGACCCAAACGCAACTCCATAAACTGAACGTGGCGTAGAGTTAACAGAAAATCAGCC
>NW_024585412.1:0-8601 GCF_018398535.1 Haplochromis burtoni
TTCTTTTGATTCTGAGACCTCACAGCTGCAGTGATCCGTTCCGCGATGTCGTCCAACTGTCGCTCAAGGGTCAATGTATAATTAATAACCATGATTAGTTTATTTTAAAACACACAGAACTATGTTGAATAGTTTGTCTACATCTTTAATAGATGTTAAATGTTTCTATAATTGATGAAAAATTTGATATTTTCTAGATATCTTATTCTGCCTGTGAAACAAAATTTACCTCCATCCTAAAGGCTCTGTAGGAGAGGTGAGTGTTTGAACTAAACATAGGGCAGTACTTAAGGGGTTTAAGTACATTTAAGCTCTACTAAATTGCATTGCAAATGTTAATAAAGCTGTCTCTCTCCCTCTCCTCCTTCTCCAGTGAATGCGGCAGTGTAAAGTGTGCTCAGTATCAGTTAAAGGTAGATTGGAGCTACTTACTCATTACAAACTCAAACATCTTGGACACCTATGCACATTTAAGACATGGAATGCCTTAATTGTGACCTGTGGTAGGTACCTATTTAAAATAGGCGCACAGTCAGTTAAAAGGGTTTCATTTGAATACAAAATAAAAGTAACTGTAACAGTGGCACCTAAAAACAATTAAAAACTTTACTTTATTAAATATGAAAAAAAAAAATTAAATTGTATGATTGCCCTTGAGACAGGATGAGTGCTGCGGGGAACCGGTTAAGAACAAATCAACATATCATGCATGTTAAAAAGGGACGGCAACTCACAGAAAAGTGGAGTGGGCACACTAAACTGTTGGGTCAGGTTACCAGGCTCAGTCCCTCTGGACTTGGGGACAAGGTGCAGAATCCATTCGTAAATTTTGGGGATTACCTCTTGGGGACTCCCTTCGTTGCCACACATAAAAGTCTCCAGCATCCTCAGACAGGGATAACTGCTCAGGTGATCTCCTAGGGTTAGGAGTTTGCTGGAGCTCCCCTCGCCTTGTCTATTAACCTGCCTTTTCTGTTCTGGATCATGGAGTGGGGCCACTGTATACACAGGACCAGAGTCAGCAGGGACATGGACAATACAATATGGTGTAGCACCCCAAAAATCTTGGATTTTATTCCGGCCGCGAATACTATGATCTCTCAAATACACTAACTGATGCAATGGCCCAGTCAGCTTCAGGCCGGGCGGCTAACTGAGCTTCGGGCCGGGCGGCTAACTGAGCTGACATAGCCCCAGAATAAACAGTTCCAAATGAAACAGTCTTAACTCCTGGGTCCGAAGGAGCATCAGAAGCACAGTCTTTTGAACCAAAGCGGAAACGATCGCTCTCAAAATGAATACTGTCATTTTCTCGAACAGGAGAAACAGGAGTTCTAGAGTTCATGAAGCTGACGTTAGCGGCCTTGGGGGAAACGGTACGTTTATCCCTCGACACAGAAGGCGAATGTAGGGGGACTTTGTCACTCACCCTAGTTCGAAAAGAGTCCCAGGCTCCTGCTGGAGCCGTGAGTGCTGGCGGCACGTTCGCCGCTTCCAAGTAGAAGAGGGAGCAGCGCTGGCAGAATGACTCGGCTGTGGCTGCTCCTGCTGTGATGTGGAAACGCTGGGTGAGTCAGGTGGCACAATAATGATCCCTAACATCTTGTAGAAAGCTTGAGCTGGTGTAAGCTCGCGGTCTCATAGTAATCCTCCCAGGACCGGCGGGAGCGTTTTCTGTGAGACCGGGGCATCCGGGGGGAAGAAGCAGGTGAGTGGACCGAAGGGTAAGCAGCTAGTGAGGAACGGCAGCACGGAGGCCCTCCAAGCGCTAGCCGGGTCCCGTCAAAGGCTGAGCTGCGCTTCCTCAGTGAGTCTGCTGGATCCATACTGGTCACGTCGTTCTGTCACGGTTGGCTGTGTGGCAGGCAGGCAAGCAGGGGTGGTGGATCCAAAATGCAGGACTCAGACACAGAAGTACAACTTAAAGCGCAGCTTTATTGCTGGAAAACCTCTTACTAAACTAAACTCACCAAAAGACAAACAAAAATGCTGGTGGACTAAAACACTGTAGCAGAAATACTGAGCTGGAGACGAAACACAGAGGCAAACCACACACAGCTTGTTGAGGGTACGACGCGACACTGACATAGAGAAACACAGGGCTTAAATACACAGATGGCAGTAATCAAGGGATGAGAGACAGGAGGGCAACACGGCTGGGAGAAATCACAGCTGACGAGACAGGGGAAACTGAGCACACTCACATACGACACAGACCTTCACAATAAAACAGGAAACTCCGACACATGGAACCAGACAAGACGTTGAACTAAACAGACAGATTCACAAACAGACGGGGTGACACCATAGACAGACAGATACAGAGGCAGACCGAATATAACACATAGAACTCAAACAATAATAATCATGATAATAAATTGGAAAATGCTAATAATAAACTTAAAGCGCTGGGTCACCGACCCAGGACCATGACTATTACTGTGCATAATTTGTGTCTACAGTTTAGGGAAAATAATAATTTTATAAAATGCTGCTTGTCACCCTTTGCCAGGATGATGTTGATCTTGTGCATCAATGTATTATCAAGGGGCTCTGCGTGTACCTCAACGAAGACCCCAGCAATTTATTGACAGAACATGTGGTAAGTGTTATTATAGAAGGTCAGTTTTATTGAAAATAAATGTGGTTGCTTCATGAACTAAACCCATCCATCCATCGTCATCCGCTTTGTCCGGGGCCGGGTCGCGGGGGCAGCAGCCTAAGCAAAGAGGCCCAGACCTCCCTCTCCCCAGCCACCTCCTCCAGCTTGTCCGGGGGAATACCAAGGCGTTCCCAGGCCAGCCGAGAGATATAATCTCTCCAGCGTGTCCTGGGTCTGCCCCGGGGCCTCCTCCCGGTGGGACATGCCTGGAACACCTCACCCAGGAGGCGCCCAGGGGGCATCCTTGTCAGATGCCCGAACCACCTCAGCTGGCTCCTTTCGATGTGGAGCAGCAGCTGCTCTACTCTGAGCCCCTCCCGGATGGCCGAACTTCTCACCCTATCTCTAAGGGAGAGGCCAGCCACCCTTCGGAGGAAGCTCATTTCTGCCGCTTGTATCCGCGATCTCGTTCTTTCGGTCACTACCCACAGCTCGTGGCCATAGGTGAGGGTAGGGACGTAGATCGACCGGTAAATTGAGAGCTTCGCTTTTACACTCAGCTCCCTCTTCACCACGACGGACCGGTGCAGCGTCCGCATTACTGCAGCTGCAGCCCCAATCCGTCTGTCGATCTCCGGCTCCCTTCTCCCATCACTCGCGAACAAAACCCCGAGATACTTGAACTCCTCCACTTGGGGCAGGAACTCATCCCCGACCCGGAGTGGGCACTCCACCCTTTTCCGGCTGAGAACCATGGCCTCAGATTTGGAGGTGCTGATCCTCATTCCCGCTGCTTCACACTCGGCTGCGAACCGTTCCAGTGCGAGCTGGAGGCCTGACCTTGACCTCTGGGATTTTGAAAATGTAATAGTAATCCCTTACTTTACTCGTTACTTGAAAAAAGTAATCGGATTACAGTAACGCATTACAAGTAACGTGTTACTGCCCATCTCTGGTGATGATGGCCCCTAAGTTAAAAGTGAAAGTTTCTCCTACCAGTAAAAACCTATAAAATTGTGAGAAAAATCAGTTTCACTATATACTGTAATTTTACCAGTGTTGGCAAAAAAGAAACAATGGAACATATTCAGAGAGGTAAACATATTGTTTCCATATCATAACTGTTCACTCGTACAGTCTGTTCTTGAGAACCTGGACCTTCTTTGAAAGGCTGTTCCCTTCGAGCTCCATGACCAGTTTCTGTAATACCTCGAAGGTATACTTCAGTTCTGGTGGGTAGGTCAGGTTCAAAGTGTACATTAATCCAAATAGCATAGCAGCTGCTAGGGCACAGTTATCCAAATCCTGCAAGACTCTCTGGCCTTCAAGGACTATCCCAATGTCCTCAGGGCTGTCACTGGCATCTCTTGACTTGATGATGTAGATTCCCATGGTTGTTTCCTCAATAGATTGTTGGATAATATATAATATATATATATTAGGGGTGCAACGATATCGTATCGATATTGAACCGTTCGATACAGTGCTTTCGGTTCGGTACGCATATGTATCGAACAATACAACTTTGTAATTTATTTTATCAACTTTCCTTCTGACGATGCTGTCTGTGTTGAGCTCAGTGAATCTGCGTTCGACTACTCCGCCTAGGCTGCACTGTCGAGCGCAGATCCACTGAGCGCTCAACACAGACAGCATAGTCAGAAGGAAGAGCGCAGGGCAAGCTAGCGAGACAGAAGTTAAGCTCTCCTTGCAACATGATTACTCCCACCTCATTAGATCTGGCGTTTGGAATTATTTTGGTTTTCATGTGACGTATGACCCTGAAGGTAAGCGCGTCATGGACTAAAGTAAAACAGTATGTTGGATGTGCCACTGCAATGCTCAATTACATGGGTGGGAACTAGTGTGTTAGCGCAGTTAGCTCGTTAACGTGTTGGCCGTCTAGCCCCATGCACGGGGCGATCGGCGGTAGCTCGTTAACGGAGATTTGCCGTGTTGTGGCGTTAAGGTCATTTCAACGAGATTAACCTGAAAGCACTAGTGGGAACACAACGAATATGACTGCACATTTACGCCGACATCATCCTAGTGCAAAGACAAAAACAACAAGCATGCTACTAACTTTAGCCGAGTCATTTAGACAGCTGTTAGCACATGATTCTCCTTATGCTGCTGAGAATATAGCCCAGAAGAAGCGGATAGTATAGCTTTTATTTTGGAAAGAGCCATTTCTCTGTAATAAACTCTCTTTTCCAAAGATGAGTGATTCCTCAATCAGATACAGGGCTCGCAATATCGCTAGCCCGACGTCCTGGGGCTGTCTCCTCGGGCCCTCCAGCGGAGACAGGTGGCTGAACGGGCTCCTCGGGCCCTCCAGCGGAGACAGGTGGCTGAACGGGCTCCTCGGGCCCTCCAGCAGGAAGAGGAGGCTGAACGGGCTCCTCGGGCCCTCCAGCGGAGACAGGTGGCTGAACGGGCCCCTCGGACCCCCCAGCAGAACCAGTTTGCAGAACAGATGAAGTGGGTGTGATGTCAGAATGTCCAGAGTCAAAATGCTCAACAGTTCTGTTGTGGCGGCGGCCAGAACGCCGTTTCCTTCGGGATGAGGAAACAGGAACCGGTGGAGAAAAAGAGACCTCCTCCTCATCCTCTGACCACATAGCTGCCAGGAAAAAGGCAGGTGAACGAGAACCCAGCTGGTGTGGGGAGGGAGAGGAAGTCCGTGGCAGTGTTGAAACAGAAGGAAAGTGTGTGTTGTCCTGGAGTAACGGTGGGGAAGATGTAGAGAGAGAGAGAGCAAGCTCACCAGCCTTGACTTGCTCTCTCCAGGCAGTAATGGTGTCATCCAACTTAGTGTCCTTAGCAAACTGGCTAAGCCGGGGGTTAAACCGAATGATGGCCTCCACCGCACTCAGCCCCACTGCCATGGTCCTTAAATCAGGGGACTGGGCGATGCGGTCAAGCAGGCTCACCATCCGCTCCATCTCAATGTTGTACTCCGAGGAAAAAGAGTCTGCGGGGTCCATGTTCTGGTCGCGATCTTCTGTTAGGTGTGGCTGTGTGCAGGCAGGAATAGGACCCAAGGTGCAGACTCCAGAGACAGAACTTAAACAAAAACAGCTTTAATGCTGAACGCAAACATGACATAACTGGAAAAACCTCAAAATAAACTTACACCGGTGGACAGGCAAAACACACAGCAAAGTAAACGGTAGATCGCGACACAGACACAAGAAACACAGGGCTTAAATACACAGAGGGAGCAATCAGGGAATGGGTAACAGGAGGGAAACACAGCTGGGGCAAATCAGGCCTAACGAGACAAGAGGAAGCAAAACCAGACACATTAACATCAGACATGGACTTTCAAAGTAAAACAGGAAACACATAACACAGACTGAACAAAGACACAGGCTCATAAGCAGGCACTACAAAGGGAACAGAGATGTGGGAACAGGGCAGACACAAACACTGACTGAACACGGGGATATAGGAACTTAAGATACACATAGACACGAACTAGACAAGGGGATGCAGGTGATAGGGGAGACAGAGCAACTAAAGAAGACAGAGACCTAAGCCATAAGACAGAACTCAAAGAAACCAAAACTAGACAGTATAAATAACATCATAAACTCAAAAACCCTGGGTCGACGACCCAGGCATCCTAACAATATATATATATATACACACACACACACACACACACACACACACATATTTATAGCATAAAATTATCTTGTCAATCTAACACATGGTAGTCAAATACAATTAACATAAAAGAGCTCTTTACATTTTACATAACCAGTTAATGTCTGATAAACAAGTAGTTTCTATAAATATTTGACATGAATGAAAAGCATACTAACAACATGACAAAATTCATTTTCATGTTACAAAAGATTTGTGTGCAGTTATAACATAAAATAATAAGGTTGACAAAACATAACTTAATTGCATGCAACCGATGTACATATTGTTTTTATGTTAATCCCATTTTTTTCAGTGCAGCAAGATCAAATATCTCAGTGAGGGAAACAGTTGTGTTGTGAGACTTTTAATATTTATAGAAAATGTTCTCACTATTAAATGGCAGTAAGTGAGTTCATTTTGAATCATGTGATGGAAATTTATCAACCAATAGAACTTTATATTCATGTGATTTCAGTTTAAATGTGTAATTTTATGCAAGAATTAGCAAAAATATATTTTTATTTTGTTATCTGTTCAAAGTGTTTATGTACAGTTGTTGATGGATCATCTTTTGCTTTTACTTTGCTGTTTGTGTGTTGATCCATTCCCTCTGGAAGTTAGACACACTGATCCCAAACCACCCGACTGTTTATCTCTGCTCAAGTGAAAAACACACATCACACAAAATAAATGTTATGTGCTGCAAGCGTAACAACAGAAAACTATGTCACTCATATTAGTTTATTTGTTCAAGCATACTCACAAAAACAGATTTTGAATGATTTCAGCTCCAAAATAAGTTTCCTTTTAATCGACATGCATTAACAATAACTCTGACTTTGGTGGCTTTTGGAGAAGATATCACTGCTACAACTGAACAAACGTGTCAGTGAACCACAAAACAGCTGTTTACATGCAATGCGTATTTTGGTCATTTTCAGCCCGTACAGTAGCGGTGTGAAGAGCGGCTGGCATGTCAGAAAGTACAATGATGATAAAATGCCAAAAACATTTGGCACACCACTGGTGTCAAATCTGCTTTGTAATATCTGAAAACAGCAACCAAAAAAAAAGTTCAAGATGGAGGCGAGGTGAGGCGTGCAGGTGCTGACGGCTTTCTGTCGAGTCTGCTTGGAGCCAGAAAAACAGACTTTCAGGATCCTCACGTAGGTGTACAGGATTAAAACAAGAGGAATAATGACAGAGATGAAAGTGTAAATGAGTCCAAAGATGTTGTGGACTCTGGTGTCAGAGCAGGCCAGTTTAATGATGGCGTAGTTTCCACAAAAAACTTTATTGATGACGTTTCCACAGAGCTGTAGAGGAGCACTCAAAGATATAAGCACGACAATCATAATAAAAGGTAATAACCATGTTAGAGAAATCAGCGTGGTGACTGTTTTAAGTGTCATACATGATTTATATTGAAGAGGCCAGCAGATGGCATAATATCTGTCATAAGACATGACGACAAAGTTTATAAACTCCACACAAGCATAAGTGTACACACAGAAAACCTGCAGGAAACAAAATGAAACAGAAACAGTGTGAACATCAGAGAGGATCTGAAGCAGGAGGAACGGAAACAGCCCTGTACTACCATACAGCTCATTCACAAACAGGCTGCACAGAAACATGTACATAGGTTCATGTAAGCTTCTGTTCACACAGATAACCACAATCAGCAGGAGGTTCGCACAAATGATTGCAGCATAAGACGTAAGAATAATGAGGAAATACAAGTATCCGTATGCACCGGTGTCAAAGTAGGGACTTAGAGTGAAATGTGTAATCTCTGTAGTGTTTATCATCATCCTTGAGGCTCAGAATACCTCACAGGAACTTGTTTCTTGTTCTTTTCTTGCAGGTTACCTGAAGTTCAGTTAACGTCACATAACAGGAACAGCTTGGAAACATTCTCCAAACATACCATTCTGCTATACAACACAAAAACTGAGACACTGCACAGCACAGCCTGACTACCAGTCGCTCCCCACTGAGCTGCAACTGTGCTTCTTTTAACTCATTCACATCAGTTTAAATGTGCACAAACAGCATGACCTCATTACCCATCACCCACGGGTCCATCCTTGTTTCTGAAAGTACGAAGATGAGAGACACAGCAGTAGTTAGGTACCGATAATCAAATGACTTCAGCAGGTGTGAGTTTGAAAGGTCAAAATGTACGAGGACACAATTAGAAACAGACAGAGGTGGGTAGTAACGAGTTACATTTACTCCGTTACATTTACTTGAGTAAGTTTTTGAAAAAAAAAGTACTTTTAAAGTACCTTTTTTGCACGATACTTTTTACTTTTACTTGAGTACATTTGTGAAGAAGAAAC
>NW_024585413.1:0-8597 GCF_018398535.1 Haplochromis burtoni
TAAAGATATTTCTTATAAATTAATACACAGAATTTATCCTTCTAAAGATTATCTTCAAAGCAAATTCAAATTAGACATTGATACAAGCTGTAGCTTTTGTAAAACTTCCAAGGAATCTACTATACATCTTTTTTGGTTTTGTAACCTTGTACAAGATTTTTGGCAGAGTTTATGTGTTTTTATTTCAGAAAATATATTTAAAGGAGTTTTATTGTTTTGGAAATATGTTTTGTTTGGTCTGCACAAAAACCAAAAACAATTCAACTTTGATAACAGATATATGGTTAACTTGTTACTTTTAATGGCTAAATTTCATATTCACAAGTCCAAATGTTTAGGAAGACATCCCTCTTTTTATGTATTCTCCTTTGAACTTGTACAGTATCTTAACTCAATTAAGAACTCCACTAACCCAAAAACTATAAAAACTGTTGGTGTTTGTGAAAAAATCAAGATCTTTCAATCACTTTATTCTTTGGCTTGATCAGTTACTTTCCCCCTAGCATATTTATATTGTTGTTTCTGAATACTGTTCTTGTATTTGTTTATCTATGCATACAATTCTTTTGTAAGTACAACACCATTATTGTAGTACTGTTTAATTCCATTTTGTATTGTACTGATGTTTAAATAAAGGTTGATAAAAAAACAAAAAACTTCCACGGTATCCATGCGTGTTTACGGCTACTGTGGAGGTCACGTGCTTCCGGCTACTGTGGAGGTCCCGTGTTTCCGGTTAGTGTGGAGGTCACGTGTATCCGGTTACTGTGGCGCTCCACAGTGGCTGCAGCCAGACCCTTCTCGGTAGTGACAGCCAGATTTTTTTTTTCTTTCCATACTTTAATTAAATTTATGCACATATTACAATCTCTCGTTGGGAGACAACATTAGTGCAACAACATCTTGAAAAGGTTGAATAAGAAACCAAACGAAATAGGAAAAAAAAACTAAAAGCAAGAACAAAAAAACAAAAACACATATATACATATACATAAATATATGGAGGCCATTTTTATGACATATAACAGTTTCCTTTCTGCGAACACTTTAACATACATGTGGCTTACTTAGTACACCAAAAACACACTCATTAAAAGGATAGAGATTGAGTCCCATTGTCGCATATCAAAGCAGCCTCTTTACATGAATCCCTCAGTAATTCTAAAGATGACAAAAAAGATTTTAATTCAAGTTTCAGTTCAGTTAGGGAAGGTCTTTTACTTTGCCATTTGCATTTGTGTATGTGGTATTTGCCCATAATTATCACCACCTTGTGTAGCATGGACAGTTCCTTAGATGGATCACGATTATTATATAAAACTTGTGTTAGAGTTGTGGGGTCATCCCATCTATTCTTATACTCAACCAGTCTACTAGATCTTGCCAAAAGTCAGTTGTTACTGAGCAGGAAAAAAACAAATGATCAATACTTTCCACATTTTGTGAACAAAATCCACATGGCTCTACCTCAAACCCAAACCTTTTTTTAAGCATTTCAGCTGCTGGGTAATATCCATTAATTATTTTAAATTGCATTTCTTTGACTTTGGGGGGATAGGCCATTTTAAAAAGTGCGTATATTTGTTCGTTATTTTAACATTACTCCCTTTTAGTTTTGTGTTACTGTTAAAGTCGTGAAATAATTTGTTTTTAAATATCTTGTTCATGGTTTTATTATTACAGTTTTTATCCGTCAAAGGAATCAGGTTTAGATGTAAAGAAGGTAGACTAATTTGTGCCTTAGAGTAATACAAATAACCTTGAATCAAACTCAACAGAGGAGGTAAGGGGATTGCCTTACAAACCTTGTCATATTCTCTAAGGGAACACTGAATGTTAAACTTAGCATTAAAAACACCCACTGAGAGAAACTGACCCCTTTCATCAAGTAAGTCTGTTATAAAGATTATGTTTTTTTCAAACCACTCTTTAATAAACGATGACTTCTTATTAATTGTAATTGTTCTGTTATTCCACAAGGTGGAGCAATGTGGTGAAAAGTTATGGGCAAACACCATCTTCCAATAAGACAAGACCTATAGTGACAGCCAGATGCTCTTGACTTTTTCGGTTGTATTTTGGCGCGGGGTTATGACGTCACCTGATAGTCATCACTGAACACTAGTCGCCCTGCTTTGACCTAATACAGCTGTGGGAAACACTGTCTTCCCTCAAACTTAATAGTTAAAAAAAATAAATAAATAATAATAATAATAATAATAAATATCAATGCTTTATTCCAAAGGAAGGTTATTTCAAGCCCTACCGCTCTCATCTTATAGAACATTAAGTTTTTGGTGTAGTTCAAGAAATATCAGAAAACAGAAATAATTGTATTTGAGTTTAAATTAGCATCAGCCCTAATTATAAAACCCCAAATTTCACTCAAATTCTGAATTTTAACCCTTTTTAATACCATTTAGATCAGCTAATTCGAATGATTTACAAAGAGAAAAGCATAAAAGCATTTTCTAACTATGATTGCAGTTAAATGTATTTCAATAATTAACAGTATCAATGATTATATATGCGTCATAACTTTTTTGTGCAGTGACAGAAAAAACCCCCAGCAGCATATTCGTGGACAAAAGTGGCCACCTTCTGTATACCTTCACAAAATGCCATAAATGAATATATTAAAACAATTTCCACTTGATTTTTCAAACTGGTATCAGTCCTTGTCACGAAAACCAACATTTTATTCAAATTCAGATTTTTTTTTTTTTACCCTTTAAAGTCTAGTTTGGTTATATTTTCCCAGTAACTTTTCAGAGAAAAAGGAAATAAAGTTTTGAATTTTTTAACCATATAATGCATGAAACCTAATATTTTTTCAATCATTACAGGTCAGTAAAAGTAACAGTAACAATGATTTATTTAATTTTGCATGATCAGTTCTTGTGATGAATGACCAAAAATAAACAACCACCTGGCGTCTTAGGGGCCAGAAATGGCCATTTAATGACCAAATGACCACTAAGATGACAAAAATTTGTATTTGAGTTTGTGTGCATCCTCATTAGGATGTGCTAACCACGAGGGAGTGGTCTTTGTAGGCACACTTTCCATAGGTGGAGCAAGTGGATGTTCTAATCCTGCAGGTGCACTTCTTGCTCAGTCTTCTCATTTTGTTGGTGGGGTATGGGTCACACTCTGGTTCAGACTACTGTATCTTGGGATGAATGGCAGCTATCGAGTACTGGGGACAAGGCTGTCTTGCAATTGTTGAGGTCACCAGCATGTGCCCCAGCTCTTCCAGGATCACTCTTCATTTGTAGGTGTTAGAGGACTCCCACTCCTGTGAAGTGGTTTCCACCGAACAAAGGCATTGTATTCCACAACATCCAGGAGATCGTAGAAAAGACCCAACAGCCATCTGCTAGTTTTCCTTCAACAACTCGAGGTGCCAACATCCTGTCTAGGTTATCCACACCGTATTTGTGCTTCTTGTAGTCCAGGCTTCCTCTTCTCCCCATTACTGCCTGTTGGTTACCTGTGTGTTGTGCACATTTTAGTCTCACTTGGGCATGTAGGATACTGCCTTCACCAAAACTACCATGGCAAAGACAGACAACAAAATCTTCCTCTGTTGCAACTGGAGGAGCTGGGTGAGGTAGGTCTGGGTTGTTTCCCCTAAATGTGCCAACCAGAGCCAGATTTCATCTGAGGAGTTTCTTTGCCAAGGTGTGTAACACACACACAAACAGATTCTAGGTCTGACCAGCTGTCTCAGCCATGGGCAAAAGACAACAACCAATAAAATTCAAAAAGAATTTATTAGTACAATGATCAAAAAAATGAAGGGATAAAACAGTCCAGTGTCCCACTTGAAAAAGGGATAAAACCCACAGTCCAAGGCCAGAGCCAGCGATGCCTCAGTTCAGTTGCACTTCAGATATCAACCAGCAGCTGTCCCCCAAGACCCACCACCCTGAAAGTAGATGGCCAGTAATCACTCCAGCCTCAGCAACCCAATTCTGCCTTTAGGCTGCGGCATATAGTAGGCCCTGGTCTGCACAGAGAGACACAATATAACTACATCTTCAATATACAATTCACAGAGCAGCAAACTATCCATCCTAAACATATTTGAATCAAGTCATCTTAGATCTGATCATATGACATACCTGCACAGAGAGACAAAACATCATAGCGGTGTTTGTAGTGTGGGCTATAAGTAGACTAGCATATCAGTGCAATCAAATACACCCGCCTTCAATTAATCCAACCCCATCACAGCCATTGGCTCACAGTAAATGTGGCACGCAAAACCACAACTTCCCACAACAAACAAGGAGATGAATTAATACAAGCAACATTAGTCCACCATGTTACAGGTGAACGAAGTAAAGATGTTGTCAGCGTGTTGGTTGGAGTGTGAACCCCTTTTTCTTTTTAACTCCTTGGAACTTGGAGTCTTGTCATCCCACAAGGCTCTCATCTACACTTCATGTATATCTCTCCAATTCTCCTCCCATGCAGATTTTTATAGGTGCACAGCAGCTAAAAGAGCTTCTTTCTTATAAAAAAGTCAAAGGCAGTTCTCAGGCTGCTAATGCAGAGAACTGCATACAGTGCGGGCCCTGGTCTGATACCAGTGGGCACTGGATTGTAGGGCAGTCTCTCTTCAGTAGTGGGACCTACATAGTTTTCCTTCACAAGGCATCCAGTCAGTTGCAAGCTCATTGTTCTTGAAAATTGCTCCCTAAATGTGTTTTTTTTGTGACCTAAAAACATTAAAACACAGGTCACCAATCAACATCCCTAAACTTCAAGCCTATGCTTCAAGCACATTACCACTAGATGGCTGCAAATACAACAACGTGCCCTGATGGCTAAAGACAGATAACTCTTACCGTTCTGTAGCAGTAAGCTTTGATACTCAACAGTTTGTGAGAGTGGTTAGGATGGGTGAAACTTTGGTGGCAAAGCGTTTTATTTTTCAGTTAACTGCAGAAATAACTTTCACAGACTTTCCAGGCGTGGTTTTTTTAAAGTGCTTCTGTTATTCGTGTCTGTTTCTTCACTCTGCTCGTTCAGCCCCTCATGTAAATCACAGACTACAGAGTTCAAAAACATATTTGGAGACAGTTTTTTTTAACAATTTCTTTTTTTCTTTTTTGACAATCTCTTGTGGTGACTCGTGGTTGCTCTGATTTAGATGCTACAGGATATTACGAGGCAGAGAGGAAGAGAGAGAGAGAAAGAGAGAGAGAGAGGCGGAGAGCTGAGGATCCTCTGTATTTCCCTCAGAGAGCCAACCACACAATGACAGAGTGTGTCTGATAGAGCAACATGTCAAGTTCTGGATGTTTTATATGGATTTTCTTCTCCTCATGGGGTATGTAAAGAGTTCTTTCTTTCTTTCTTTCTTTCTTTTTTTCTTTCTTTCTTTCTTTCTTTCGATTTATCTAATAAATCATTTAACACTTGCAGGGATAATTACAGCCAGTGTAGAGACTCTACCTCATGTCATAAAGTACCAAACAGTGATACCTCAGAGGCTGAAGGACTCATCTGTTTTTAATGATGATGATGCTGCTGCTACACACAAGGTAACACTCACTCTACTGTGCTGTTGAAGCAGTTCATTAAGAAAAAAGTGATCTGAAGAATGAATTTAAATCCCTTCTGCTTCTTGTGTGTGTGTGAACAGAAATACCCTGATGCACTGCAGTACTCTATATGGATCGCAGGGCAAAACCACACTCTGCATTTGGAAAAGAACAAGTGAGAAAACTTTAAATGACTTGTTTGATTTTGAGCTACTTTCTAAGGCTTTTTTAAACCTTTGAGGTTCCTCAATTTGTGCACTTTCTTTTTTCAGGAATCTAGTGGGTAAAACCTTCTCTGTGACACATTACTCTGATCAGGGAGACCAAATCTCAACCACTCCAGATCTAAGTGTATGTATCTTTACATTATTTTATTTGTCTACACCATCGGGAAAATGTGTCTATTTTGTTTTTGTGAAAGTGCACAAGATGCTTAGCACGATACTCCATAGTCATTCTCTCTCAGATCCTTTTTACTGGTATAGATTACCATATAAGTATTTGACTGCACAGGCTTGAATCATATGAAAGCAGGATATCCTGTGCCACCAACTGCTTACAGAGGTGTTTGTACATTTATCATCCATTACCGGATATTTTTTTTTTCCTTTTGCGAAATGCCAATATAAATCTTTTGACTATATTAAAATCATAGCTCTGACCTGAAGAAAGACAACAGGTCTTTTGTGCTCACTTATTTGTATCCATGCTTACTGTTAACGTATTTCTAAAGTAAACACTTTGCAGTAAATTGTAATTATCTGCTACAAATATCAGATCAGGGGCATTTTGTGCAGTACGTGTAATTATTTCTTGCACGTTTCAAAATATCAAATTGCATAAAAAAAAAGTTTCTCAGGTTCCCGATTATGACCACAGACACACACGCAGCAGGAAGAAACAGGAGGAAGTGGGAATGACATATAAGGTTAAGATTAGCATCCAGACCACACTGAGATATCTGGGAGATTAAAAAATCCCAAATGTCATTATTAATTCTGGTACAAATCATGGCTGTCTGTTCAGGTTCACTGCTACTACCACGGACACATCGTGGGAGTGGAGGACTCCTCTGCCAGCATTGGACTCTGCTCAGGAATAAAGTGAGTAATGCAGGCTATAATTTTTTTCTTTCATCTTTTACCTCTAATTACAAAAAGGTTTCTTTCCCTGAAGGGGTGCCCAAATTTCATAAAAACCATGATGCTATGTTACGGTAAGACTTCGTCTGTGACTCATGGCCAGCACGCCCAAACTAAAGGGAAGATCAGCATCCCTCCTAAAGATCATCAAGACTGCATGCACAGTAACTCGTGCTCCTTGGATGCAGACTTCTCTCGTTAACCCTTCTGTTGCTGTCATGAAAGGGGGAAGTTGACGTTTGAGAACCAGACATGCTGAAAAGTTTGCCTTTGTCCCCTCTGTAGGGGGTTTGTGCGGCTCCGGGACCAGACGTACCTCATTGAGCCTCTCGGTACCAAGGCAGGACAGCAGGATGACGGCCAGAGTGCCGACACTCACAGCGATGAGGGTCTTCATGCTGTTTACAACTACAAACACCTGAGGAAGAAGAGGAGCCTCTGTTCCCATGGAAACACGACCACTTTCTATGATCATGTAGCTCGTCCGTCTGGACTGTTCCGGCTCGCCAGTCTGGTAAAGACACACAAGATGGACACATCCAGATTTATGGTGCTGTCTCACATTTCATAGATTTATGCAAAAAACAAAAAAACAGGACTTTGCATTGTGATACAAAAATATAAGTAATTCTCTATCGTCATGACATTTATGAAGATGTATGAAAATAGATTTCTTTAGGTCGACAATTAGAAGTGAAGTTACAGTGAAATAACCACATTTCCCACAAGTGACAATACATTTAGTCAATAAAAGGATCTAAGAAAAAAGGGAAACACCACAGAGAGAAGTTATAGATCGCTTTTAATACGTTTGGGTCATTACCTGTGACTGAGTGTGTGAATATTTAGCACAAAGTCACTGTTACACTGCTCTAAAAGCATTTAAACGATCAAATGGACTTACATAGTGCCTTTCTATTCAACTTTAAAAACTCAAAGCGCTTTATACTAGGATTCCTATTCACCCAATCACACGCACTTTATTCACACTCACATCTGGGGTAACTCAGGGTTCAGTGTTTCTCCCAAGGACACTGTGACACACAGACTGGAGGAGCTTCTGATTGGTAGACAACCTACTCTACACTGAAAAAAATGTTTTGTTCAATTTACTAAATTTTTTTATGACAAGTGGTTGCACGAAATAAATTTGTTTGAATCCAGAAATATTTTTTAAGTTAACAGAATTTAATTTAAGCGAGTAAAGCCAACATATATTTTTTAAGCTACTTTAACTTAACTGTTGTGGATACGACTTAGTCAAATAATATTAGTAATTCCAACTAAGGTTGTGTTAAGTGTACCAGAATAATTTGTTTCCTTTAAACTTATGTCCCTAAGTTATATTCAAATCAATAAAATTGTTAATTTCTCTCTATTTCAATTAAGTTAAGTGTACTTAAAAAATATTGCTTACCCTGATTTGTAGTTCTTTTTAATAACCCCAATAATGAAAACTACAAAATTCTTTCACATCATTTATTAATGCAAAATTTGTTGCAAACAGAATAAGAATCCACATGTAAGGGAAATTGCTGTAATTTGTATAATACAAATTACAAAACTTTTGCCTATGAACTAATAGCTTTAAAAAGCTCTATTCAAATAAAACAGAAACAACCGACAAGAGAAATGTTAACCAATGTTTCTCTTCCTCTAACAAAGAATAAAACACTGCCAGCGGTATAAAGTATCACAATTACAAACTGATGCATCCACAAACTAACCAAAGTTTCAGACTTGCTGTTCTGCGATCCATATTTAGAAATTGCATTTTAATAAGGTAATTAGACTTAAAACTAAACTTGTGTTTTCCTTACTGCTTTCCATTCTAGTCCTTCCTTGAGGATTCTGAATGTTTTACATGTTTTCTGACCTAACATACTTGCTTCAAAACAAT
>NW_024585414.1:0-890 GCF_018398535.1 Haplochromis burtoni
ATGCCATCAAATACCAGTGTTAAAAAACTATTTTTGGTAACTTGCTTTTTAAAATTTTGTTTACATATAAATAAGATAACCTTTATTAGTCCCACGCGTGGGACATTTTTTTGAGTTAGAATGACAATGCCATGGTCCTGGGTCATTTTGACCCAGCGTTCTTAGTTTTCCTGTCATTTTGTATTTTGCTCTTTATGTTCCCAGGATTGTTTGGTTTGGTTTCTTTGGATTCTCCCTGTGTCCGTGCTTATATTGTGGTGTTTGTTCTGGTACCATGTTCCCACTCCTTGTGTTCTGTGTTCTCCTCATCCCCTCATGTATTCCTTCATGTTCTCTGCCTCTCTCTCTGCCTCTCTCTGTGTTATGTTTAAGGTCTGTGTGTTGGTGTCAGTGTTTTCAGTTTCGTGTCCTCTCCGTGCTATCATAAGTAATTGTCCTCAGCTGTGTTCCCCGTGTGTTCCCACTTCCCTCATTACCTTCTGTGCATTTATGTCAGAGTATCCCTTTGTTCCATGTTGCGTCGTCCCTCTTGCTGTGTGGATCTCCCTGTGTGCCTCTCTGTAAAGTGTAGTTTATATTTTCCCTAGTGTAGTTTAGTTTTGTATTCGTGCCAGCCAATAAAGCTGTTATTTTGAGTTAATCCCTTCATTCCAGCGCCTGGATTTTGGGTCCAACTCCTGCCTGCCACACAGCGCTTCTTGACAGCCGACCTTTGCCAGCGCCATCTTACCCTTCCGACTATACATACATTACACAACATCACATGAGGAAGACAGGTCAGAGAGGTATAACAATGGAAAATGCACAACATGAGGAAAGACGAGGAGAAATAATAACTCCCCCCAGACTGAGCTCCAACAGGGAGATCAGTTTGAGAAGAGAAAAAAAAA
>NW_024585414.1:1945-2907 GCF_018398535.1 Haplochromis burtoni
ACTGATAACACCATCTGAGATGGAGAGCTCATCTGTCCTGGTGTCCTGCAAGGAAACAATCATATTCTTTAGAAAATTAAGTGATATTTCCATAAAAAAATGTTTCTGCATCTGCTGTAGAACAGATCTTAAGTTTGACAATCTGCATTATTACACTATTACCAAAGAAATACTGTAACTTTGACATAAACAATTATGCCATCCATACACCCATCAATTTTCTTACACTTATCTGCAAGGAAGCTGGCAGCCTAAATAAAAAATCCCCTCCCTCTCCCCTCCTCCAGTGAAATTCCAGCAGGTCCTGGTTCTGCTCCAGGGCCTTTCGTGTTAGCACATGGCCAGAAGACTTCACCCAACAGACGCACAGGAATCATTCTTGTCAGATGTCTGTACCACCACAACAGTCCATTTGTCGATAGCTTGTTCCCCTCTTTGCTCACTCGTGAACAACAGCCTGACATACATAAAGTCCTCCACTTGAGGCAGCAACTCATCCCTGATGTAGATTGGGCACTTCATTCTTTTCCTGCTGAGGGCCATGAACACAGAGTTGATGATTAATATTCCCACCGCTCCATACTCAGCTGTGAACTGCTCCAGAGATAGCCGGATCCACCACCTGATGGTTATCCAAGCCCAACAGGACCCCTCGTCAGCTTGATGGTAAGTACGACCACGACAGGCATCAACCACCTTGTGGCCACTGCTCCTTGCAGCAGCAACCAGCTATGGAAGTGCAGAACTACCTAGCCTCCCTCAGAATGCTGTGAAACTGGGAGTTGATGATCTGCTGAACTGGGGTCTCTGTCAGGCATCCTCAGTGCACCCTCACTATACAATTGGGCTTGCCAGGTCTGTCCAGCATGCTCCTTCACCACCTGATCAAACTGACCTGTGGGATGTGATCTTTCAAAACTTCAGACCAAACTGTTGTTGTTTGTATTTACTTACACAGCATG
>NW_024585414.1:3782-8585 GCF_018398535.1 Haplochromis burtoni
TCTCGCAGAATGTACTGGAGCAGCAACAGCATAGAGCAGTCATATCTCAAGTCCAAAAACAGAAGAAAGGGAAAGATCAGTAAAGCCAGCACACAAATAAAGCGAGAAGTTAAGGTCTAAAGTATGATTAAAGTTTAGCATGATTAACATAAATGACACTGAAGATTACTAATATTTTGGCAAATCAAAATACTTACCACTTAGTTGATGTCTTTCTTTCCAAAAGCTCCTTTTCTAGACATGTAAGAGTTTTATGTATTTTGGGTGCTGGTCTGAGCATCAAACAAACTAAAAAAGCAAGTAGAGGGAGAAAAAAAACAGAAAATTGTTTATTAGCTGACTTGATCCTTTGATTTGAACTTATAACACAGAAAGTCAATATACTTGTCATACAACCAAATTACACTAACACATATAGTACTTGTTAATAAAATTAGCGATTTAAAATCCACCACTATGTCTAAATGGTTTTCTAAATGTGTGGTATTGTGACATTTTTATTTCTGTATTTGGCATTACAATTTCTAATAAGCACTGACCAGATAAAGCATGTGGCATTGTTTATCACAGACTACCCCAAAATGTTTCTGATTCTGATTGTGGATATAGAATTTAACTTGTTTATTTAGAAGCACAAGATAATTACTTTTTTCCCCATCTTTAAAACCAACCTAGATTTTCAACATTTAGCAGGCCCATAATCTGGTTCATAGATGTGATAAATTTGGCTTTCACAACAAGACTTGTATCTGAATATAATTTTAAACCAAACAAAAACTATTAAGACTACTAATTTAAGAAAAGTTAGTAGACTTACTACTAAGTTAGTAGTAGACTAGAAAAGTTTGGGTTACAATACCTTTGCTGGTAAATGGTATGGAGTGTAATATATTTTAGATCACTTTAATAGTTAATTGCACTACTGAGCACTCAGAATAAAAGAGAATAGACAGTTATAGATTCACATGAGATGAGAGTTGTTTTTGTAGGGAGTGAAAATTAGGACAAGGTCAAATAACAGTAAATTCTCACAGACTGTTGCTGAGGGATCACCTATTCCTAACTATTTAAAACTACCAGAATGAAATCACTGTAGCACCTGTTTGACACTCCTTTACACAAGTCTTCACTTAGCAATCAGTATGGAGGCCTTCGAAGGTGCCACGTCTGCGTTGTTCTTTACCATCATGAATGGAGGAACTGAGAAGGCAGGTGAGAGTCGGAGTAAGAGACGGGGGTCCGAGGAAGACGAGTGCTCAGTAGTATTTGATAAACTGGAAATGGAAAGCTCACATGTAAGTTCTCGTGTTTTTAAATCAGATATTGGATCTGTACATGCGACATTATATTTTTCTTTAAATTGTGAAACTTGCTGCAAATACAACTGAGGTAAACTAACAGTCTTATTTAGAAACTGCATAAAAAAACCTTTGCAGGTTGGTGCAGGACAAACAGGTTAGCCTGCTGTACTGTGATGGTTTAAAGTAAAGAACAGTGTGTGACTGGCGCACAGCAGCTGCGATTTGATGATCAGAGAGGTTACATGTGTAGCAGAGATTCATATACATTGTAGCTGATGATGCTGAGATCCATTGACTGAATTCCACCTTCACACCATTTTACAAAATCAAAAAGACAGCATAAACACTGTACTGCCAGACATTTACTGTACATAAATTCACTGAGCATTGGAAGCCTGCGTCTGAGTCCAACTTTTTAGGTCACCCTATCAGGTTGTGTGAAACTACTCTGCAGGTCAGTGCAGGATAAACAGGTTAGTTTGCTGTACGGCAATGGATTTAACCTCCTAAGACCCAAACTCTTCCACGGCATGCATTTTTAATTTCTCTTTGATATTTGGGCTGATTGGGACCTGATGAATGTAAAAACAAAGAATTACCAGATTTTTTTTTTTACCTAATTTTTGTTTCTAAGAAAAATGAGAGCCATATATGAGGATATTTTTAAATTTTCAATAGAACAGTAGCAGTATAATGTCCTCGTAAGTGGATATCAGGCCCTTGTAGAGCAAAATTAAGTATTTTGGTCTAAATAACCCAAAATGTGATGTCCACATGTGTGGATGCCAGGTCCTAAGAGGTTAAAGTAAAGAACAGTGTGTGGGACTGCTATCAGTGGCTGTATTGCTCATGGTCATTCAGGTTACATAAAGGGTAGCAGAGATTTGTATAAATTTAGCTGATGCTAGTAGCCTGATTAGATCCAGTGACTGAATTCAACCTTTGTATCAACTTTCTAGAGTCTAGAAATGCATACAGTCAGTGTGGGCAATGGAAATCAGCCAGGACAACTCGTGAAAAGTGTGCAGTTGAGGTGGTACAATTTAGTTGTGTAAATCCACAAAGGTCAGCTGATCAAAGCATGTACATCAGGAAAATCTACTGTAGTGCTCAATAGAAATTATTGTGAGTTGTGATTCTTTTACCCACACTGAGCCACTACAACTGATTTTAGAGTTCCCCCACCTGCTGAATCCACTTTAACCTCTAAATGTACCAATTTTTCTGCTTAGATTCAAAGACATCCTCTACAATGTAGGCAACAGAAAATAGAGTATTTTTATTTCCCTTTTTATCTCTTCAGATCTGAGCTGGGCACAATTAGAATAAAAAACGGTTAGACTAAAGTTATTTTATAATTGTGTTAATATAAGACACAAAAACAGAAACATCCTCCAAAGAGCTTTTTAGTTACTTTGAGTACATTTCGGAGCCTGTACATTTTTTTACTTCTACTTGATTCAAGAAGTTGAAACAGTACTTCAACTTTTGCTGAAATACTTTTTAACAGTTGTATTTGTACTTCTACTTAAGTACAGAATGTCCTTACTTGGCGGCTTCACAAGTTTTGAACCAACAGAGAATAAAACTGGGGACTT
Organism: Haplochromis burtoni; assembly: GCF_018398535.1. Lineage (NCBI taxonomy): Eukaryota > Metazoa > Chordata > Actinopteri > Cichliformes > Cichlidae > Haplochromis > Haplochromis burtoni. The sequence continues at coordinate 6,682 of NW_024585414.1, forward strand.
TTGTGTTTTCAGAACTAGAATAGCAAGCTCTCAAAGGCTCAGATGGCTTCCACTAATTAAGGGTAGCAAATGCAGAGCTTATGAAAGAGCTATGTATCATTTTAAAAGTCCCAGAAACCCCCAAGAATTTAAAAAAGACAGTAAAACTCAAGAAAGAGTGATAAATAATTTTAATTGTCATTTAATAAGATCAGGAAGGTCACAGTTTTCTTCATTTCATGCAATACAGTACAGTATTAAAGACATAAAGAATATGCATCCCTGATAAATAATTTTGTTCATCTAAGAAAGTAACACACAAAGCCTTCATAACATGAACTTCATAAATGAGTCATCAGGTTTTCATTTTCCATTTTGTGGTTTTAGCTACCAGTGCACTTTAAATGCATTAGTAGCTGCACTGATGGAGGCAAAATGAAAACTTGTGCATGTCATTGCTTAAAGTAAACTAGACTGATATGTAACAACAGGCAAGTTCTTTGTAGCAGGTAGCCATAATCAAGAAATAGCAGAAATAATATGGGAGCAGAGGAAGCCTTCACCTTCATAAATTACTTTTCACACTTTTTATGATTATGTCAAACATAAAGAGCTACATTAGAAATCAGCGAAGCTCAGTTTTAATTAAATGGGGAAAGAATGCATGTGCTGAAGTGAGGCAACAGGTTGATCAGCAAAGTTGCTGATGATGTCCTCTTTCTATTTTAGCTCCAACTCGAGCCCAGTGTAAGGCTGAGGAGCAGCAGACCCAGGGAGAAGCAGGTTGTGGAGGCAGAACTGTTGCTCCTCTGAGTCCAGACTGTTCTATCTCTTTGGTTTTGTACACTTCTGTAGACGTTTGTCATGAGTTGTGATGTGCTGTCGTTGAAGTGCAGTGTGGTGCTGAAGAGGTCAATCTGGTAGTGAGACATTTTTTTGTTTCCAGTTAGCTCCATGAACCACTAACAGTGTTTATGTGCTTGCAGCAATGATAATTAGGAGACACAAGGAAGAAATGAAATAACACCTACCAGATCTTTGCTGACTTTAATTGGTTCCTTAAAAACGGTCCAGACCACCGCCTCCTTACAAGGGGGGGTCGTCAAAGATCCAAGGTAGCGGTAATACTTAGAGAGAGACACATTGCCAAGCAGGTCTTTCAGGGAAAACCCAGCTGCAGTCGAATTAAACGAAACTTTGTTGCCTGAGGACAGAAACAAGGCCGACATGAAGGAACTATTAATGAGACGATTTCGAGCCAGAAACAGGAGAGGAGTTTTTTTTTCAAAAATGTTACCTTTTTCTGTGATGTTGGCCAAGTAAGAGGTCAAATTGCGCCAGCTTTCCGGCTGACCAGTTGAGTTGCCTGACATTACCTGGAAAAAAAATGTGTATTGATTGTGTTGTTTTCCCCACCTCATAGTTTAAAATAGACCAACACGGAAAAACACCTCAAAGATATAGTGACGTTGTAATACATAATAATTATCTCTAAGACATAACAGCTATATCTGAAGTAGACAGCAGGCATTATAAAAACTTGTTTGCTGCTTCTCTCACCTCAATAAAGAAACCAAGTGCAGCAATTCCGGTGGGATATTCAGCAGCTTCAGATACACTCCGATTGTACATTAGCTTGGTGTTCACAATATGCAACTGGGAAAATTAAGTTATTTAGTTGGATTTTTTCTTGTTTTTAATATCAATATTAAAATTTTATTAGCAAAAAGAAATGTCAATATCATCAATACAAAATGAAAAAAAATCTGTGCCTCCATAGGATAGCGCTTTCCATCCACCGTGTGCTCTGAGCCGGGGACAGAGGAGCCGTTGCCCCAGTGGAAGTGGAATCGCACGGTGTCATATTCGCCGGACAGGTTCCCTCCTGAAATCTTAGCTCCGCTCTCAAGGGTCACATTGACTGA
>NW_024585415.1:0-8580 GCF_018398535.1 Haplochromis burtoni
CTTGCTACTGAAAACAAGAAAAAAGCCAGTCTGCGCTATGGGCTGAACCATTTGTTATTTGTGGAGAGGGGTAACACTATGCAATATATTCAGTTTTAGCATTTATATTCACTGTTAACTGTAACTACGCTCAAAGTGTTAACGGTATCTTATTTTAATAAACAACACTGTCATATGCAAACCTAGGGTGGCACTTCGGGTGGCAAGAGATTATTTTAGGGTGGCACCTACCACCCCATGCCACCCTTCTAGAGCTGCCCCTGAATGAAACATTATAAGTCATCAGCCTAATGCTTAGGCATCAGTTGTTCCTCTTCATTATCCACAGAAGAAATACTTGAATATCTGTGCTTTCTAGAGTGACCTAACTCTGCAATGGGTGGAGGTCTTGGAGGCAGAGGAACATCACAAGGAGACATGAAAAAGGCCACTTCATCATCCAATGAAGAACACTCATTTTTAAAATCAGGGTGCATGACCTTATTAGCAGGGGCGGATCTACAGAAAATTTTTGGGGGTGGCATGGAGATCAGATAGGGTGACAAAGTTGAAGCCATTTCTTTACACATTTGCAGGTGCTACATTTTCTAATACATGCCATATATAGTCAAAATACATCAATTTTTTTTAAAAATATAACGTAGCCTAACATTCTTTTTGGCATTAGCCGAAATAACTAAATATTTCAGTTACATTAAAAAATATTTTGGATTTTATGTACTGTATAGCCTATACAACAAATAAGCATATATCCCAATAAGTACAAAATCCAGAAACCTACACAATACAAGGTGGATTAAGTTGGACTTGTATTTTTAATTAAGTTTCACACTCTTTTTATGTTGGAAATACATTCAAAAGTGTATTACATCCTTACATTTACAGCAAAAGGTCAGAAATCTGCACTTTACAAAAAACACTGAACAAAATAATATAAAAAAAACATTTTTCACCATCAGAATTCACTAGTCAAGTACTTAAAGTTTATTTTTCATTACATTAGGCCACGTTGAACAATATTGTGTCTACAACAGCTGAAACGGGCGAGTTCCATGCTGATGAGCAAACCGTCTGACAAACTCATCCAAATCCAATGTTTTTGTGCGTTTGGACTCAATACTGAGTATAGACAGATTGGACAGTCTTTCCTCTGTCATAGTTGATCGTAAATAGTTTTTAATTATCCTCAAAGCAAAAAAGGTCCTGTCACAAGATGCACTGCTGACAGACAACACTACAGCTATTTTGCACAGCCGAAACAGTTCAAAAAACACATCATTATACGACTCCAAGAAACTGACAAATTTTAGGAGAGTGGTAGGAACTGTTTCATCACTCTTTGCAAGTCTTTCTAAGACTCGCCTAATCTGAGGTACTTCATGCTTCAGATCATCAGTATTGGAGTCATAAGCACGGGTAAGAAGTAGTACATCCTCCTCTCTCAAAAATGTGCCACTTGATGGATTTAATGCCTGAATACCTTTCATAATATTACAGTTCAGCCTAGAAAAGCGTCTTTCCATTTCTCCCATCATACAATCTATAACTGGATAGAATACTTGGATTTTGAACATTTGTTTGCTGTCTGGGTCTACATGCTGTCCAAGGGTAGAATTAACAAGAGAATCATGAAGTTTTCTTGCTTTCTGTATTGATCGTTTTGGGATGTGTTGGGTTGAAATGCCACTTTTTTCACATGTTTATACAATATCAGTCCGCAGGTCATCCAAAAAGGATTCAGTTTGGTAATAAACCATTGTCTCCTTAAGCGATTCAACTAGGTTTATAGCCTTAGAAAGGTCAACAGTTTTGGACTGAAGCATTTCTGATAACATATTAGAATCACTCAATACTTTTCTGAAGAGTGCAAGGCATCCAACAAAATTCAGATCCATTTGAACCAGAATGCCCTTTGCTTCTACAGCTCTCTGTGCATTGTTCTCTGATGATATCTCTTTAGTACACGCAAAATTGCAGGCAACCTGTCCATGATATTGCGACATGCTATATGTCTAGAAGACCAACGTGTATCACTAAGGCTCTGCAGTTCTCTTGGTACCCCATGAAACATTTCCTGCTGCACTGTCAGCCATTTCTGATGGATGTAAGATCCAGATATGAATGTGTATAATCGTTCTAGCAAAGAAAAGAAATTTCCTGCATCAGGCACCCTTTGCACTGCATCTACTATGACAAGGTTTAAGCAGTGGGCACTACAGTGAATGTAGAAAGCATACTTTGCCACCTCCTTTATCCTAGCTTGTACACCAGAATGTGACCCACTCATCACAGATGCTCCATCATACCCTTGGCCAACAAGGTTCTGTCTGTAGTCCAGCCCATGTTTTTCTAAACAGCCAATAATCTTGCTGGTCAGCCCAGCAGCATCCAGTCTGTCTGCCTCTTGAAACCCTAAGAAACTCTCGTGTATTGCACCATTATAGTAGTATCTAACTATAAAAGAAATTTGCTCTGATTTACTGACATCTTTAGTCTCATCTACAATGACAGAAAATTGTGTACTGTCTTTAACTTCTCGCATGATCTCCTCAGCAACCATTTCAGCCAAACATGAAACAATTTCATTCTGGATGGTTTTACTGGTGTACCAAGCATTTTTGGCTTGTTGTTCCAGTCTCCTTTTAACCACAAGATCATGATTGCCTACCATGTTCAACATTTCTAGGAAAATGCCCCTTTTATTTGAGTCAGCAGACTCCCTGTGTCCACGTTGAGCTATATTTTCTGTAGCAGTCAAGATTAGAATTTCTGCTATAGTCTTAATGTAAGTCTGGTTTTCAAGCACTTGTTTCTGGCGATTGTCATCCATTGCCGTCATCAGAGTTTCATTTTTTTCACTCATTTTGTTATTCGCTGCCCAAGCAATCATTGCAGCAAAGCAGTAACAAGAGTCTCTACTCTGGGAATATTCCAATCAAGGGTGTATTTTGTACCATTCTGGTAGATTCAGATAGACATCTTAACATGGGGATCGCTTTGAATAAACACAGAGAACTCAGGCTGTCTCTCCTTCCCTCTGCTGTCTGACCCCATCACCTTCTCTGCTTTGGACCATATTTCTTCTTCCTCTGCTGCTGCTTGCCCTGGTTCAGCTTCTTGCCCTGGTTCAGCTTCTTGCCCTGGCCCAGCTTCTTGCCCTGGCCCAGCTTCTAGCCCTTTGTCTCCCTGATCTCTCCTCTTTGTGTGGAAGAAACTAGTGATGTCACCCTTTCTCTTCATACCTCTCAGTAGTGTCTGAAATTATGCAAATGCAGATTTAATACGAAGGCCCTTTCGAATATTTAATGCATTAAAATTATTTTTCAGACTCTCCTCCTAACGCAGGCGTTCCGCCCCGACCGTGTTATTTCACTGGACGAATTTGCGCATATAATTCAAACCGATTTTTCAGATGTTTCGGATCCGAATACACAAATCAGACTAATCAGATCAATGCATTTGGCAACAATGCATTAGGAAGCTGTGATACAGCTTCAACACCAGGATCAAACGATAATATTATCCCTGCTGTTGTCTTCTCTGAGAAACGGATGAACCACAATCTTCATTTCCCACTTTTCTCGTTTACGAACATCAGCACCAGCTCGTCAAGGCTTCATATCAACTTCCTTTTTCCTTTTTCTATTTTTTTAGACAGTTATATGAGGATAAATTATCTGCAAAGGCGCAACGCGTTCGATGTGCATATATAGGTTATACATCAACTTTTCATGATCTATCTTTTTATTTTTCGTTTTTGTCTACATTATATTGAAATGTTTCATTATTGGAAACATTTTAAGATATACTTATTATTCTTAACATCTTAACAGATACTCTAACCCGCAACTATCGTAAAACGCTACGACCGGAAGTGGACAACTTTCGCGCATGTAGGGTACCGATCGGGTTTCCGGTACGGATCGGGTAGCGACAAGGACCAGTGACTGTAGAAAACATGGACGACGTGACAGCGCCTCCTCCCATTGTGCAAAAATGAAGTCAAAATAGGGTTTCAGAGCGTGATGTCACGGGGGTGGGCGTGGAAAGGATTTTGGCCTGATGCGCCATTTTCGGGGTCAAAACAAAGCGCAAAAAGGAGCGAAGGCACACACAACAGCCATGGTTCGTATTTGCTGTGTGGTCGGCTGCAATGTTCGATCGCACGACCGGCAAGAGAATAAGCTTGAAATGGTTTATCTTTTCATTCTTTCCCAACCTGGAAGCAACATGAGGCAGCTCGTGTATCAGATGTTACCAATCGAAGGCGTCTAGCCTGGATAGCAGCTGTGAGACGAGCTGATATCCAGTTCTCTACCATTCCTAGATATCTGTTGGTGCTCCAGACATTTTCATTACGGTAAGTTCTAAATATGTTCGTATCACTCGTTATAGCCTATTAGTTTTATTTCCGATGCACTCTGAGGTCATAGCAAATTAGAACAAACATCCTACTGAGTGATTTTGCAGAACTACCTTCTATTCATAGAGTTGCTAATTATTTGGCATTATTGCAGCAAACAAGCCAATGAAATGGATGAAACATCGTGACTGGGTTCCAGTGCTACACAAGGGACCTGCTTCAAACATACCACCATGCCAATCAGATTACTTCTTCCATGTGAGGGTGAAGAGGTGACCCTTCTGGATAAGATGGTGAAGGTTTGCTGCGTTTGGTGAAAAGTGTGATAATAAAACCAGGGGAGAATGAAACCTGCTCCTGTTAAATATTCTTAAGTCTTTTGCTGTATAAATAGCGGTATTTTTTAAAAGATACAGTAAATAAAGTAGTGTTAGTAGTGGCTGATATCATGTAAACACTGTCATGATTTGGTGTAAACATTTTGTCATTTGTAAACTATAAATGACATGGATTCTACACTGTTACTGATGTGATGTTCTATAAAGTGGTTTTAAAAAAAAGGCAAAAATTAGTTTGTTTCTTTATTCAATTTTTAAACAGTGGTACTCAGTCAGTACATATTCAGTAAATGCAAATTATTTACACGGCAGTGCACTACAGGCATAAATCTAGATCCCTAGATAAAACATTATGGTATTATAGCAGTGACAACTCCTCCACAGTAGCAGGTGGGATTTTTCTTTTTTGAGGACGGCTCCTTTGACCTTTCATTACGGATGGTCTGTTTATGTTTTGATCAAGAGCCTTTTTTTGGGCAGCTGAAGAGGAGAAGTCTATCTTATGGCCAACCTCTGGCTGTATCTTGGTCATATTACCCAGCAAAACCCAGTATGCAGGTTCATCTGTAACACTCCTTGTGCCACAGATCAACACTGTTGTTTCTACATTAAACAGAAGAGCAGTGACGTGGGTGCAGGTCTCTGCGACTCCGGCCTTACAGGTGCAGTGGGCGGCTTCAACCTTCCCTGTGATGCTCACAGTGATCCATGGCTGCAATGCTGGTTCATTCAGTCTTTGAGAGTGCAGTACCTGAAACACACACAAAGTTCATTTAAAGACAAGAACTATGAGCCAAGACCGACACAAATGTGTTTTATCTACTTTATCATAAATGAAACAAAGTGTTTAGAAAGTCAGCACACACATGTAATTTTTCATTTTTTTATGTGTCCATCTATAGAACGCTGCATGTTATAGTGTAAATCTGCCTGTTCTCTCTCAGAAACCTGCCTGCAGAAAATGAACCTAAAGTATGTAATGCAAGGATGTAATCACTTTCAAGATGGAGAAAGCATAAAGTGACAATTATGAATCACTTAATATGATAAGGAGATTCTGCAGGTCATTAATCAATGTATAAAACTAAAAAACAAAATGTATTTTTAGTGACACAAGATACAAATATGGAAGCAAGATGTATAATTAGAATTATTTATAATAAATATGAATAAATTATTGCAATTTCTTTAACCATAAAGAATAACTAAATCCTTCAGGACAATGTCACATCAATGCACTGAACTCACTATGTTATCCCTCTAACAGCCTCCATATGTTCTCACTGTAATTTCCCCCTCATGAATGAATTTATGCTGCACTAATCTGAATGTTTGCAGGGAAATCAAACGCATTTCACACGCAGTACTCGAGCTGACTTACCTTTGTTTGAATGATGACTTGTACGCGCTGACTCCACAGACAAGGTACGAAAATATGTCAGGCTACGTCAATAGCGGTTGGTCTTCAGGGTTTCTACTCCACGGCCGTATTTCATTTCCAATGCACACTATTTTCTGTAAGTACAGCTGCTTCGCCTCTGAACGCAATCGGTCTCTATACAGTCCATTCTCTTTTGAGCTGCTTTTAATTATCTTTCTTGTAGTCGTCGTTCCAACACAGTGTGTTCGTTTTGATTTGTAGACCCCGAAAATGGCGCCGCGCTCCCACAATGCATTGCGGCATGACGTCAACTCCATTTAAGAAACAACAGGAAGACTGAAGCTCATGGCATTGATCAAGCAGGACTCATGATCTTCACCAGCAGCTCCCTCACAGGGAAATCTTCAGACCTCCACCGTAGGCCTGCCCCAGAAGATGGATAAACCCAGCATTTCATGAACACTGTGATGGAGACCTTTGGTTTGTGTAATGTTATAAATACTCGGATACTCCCCAGAGGCTCTGGACTTTTAAATAAAGATATTATATTCAGTCATGTAGAAAGTTATATATTTTAAAATATATGTTCCTCTCTTGTTACTCTGGTATGAGTTGTCATGATCTGGCTGTGTGGCAGGCAGGAAATAGTTCCCAAACGCAAACTCACGGGAAAACAGGACTGAACTCAAAATGCAGCTTTATTGTTGACAAAAGATGACAAAAGATAACGGCGATACAAAATAACATGAAACTAAACTGGGAAGTACTAAGGAACAGACTGACGAGGACACACACGGAGGGGCACACAGTCATGAGGGAGAACGCGACACAGAACTGAGGGAGACGCAGACATAAATACACAGAGGGTTAACGAGGGAAGTGGGAGCACACGGGGAACACAGGTGACACTGATAGTCATAACAAGACACTGCAGGAGTGAACGCAACACTGACGGGAGACGGGCAAAGTAAAACAGGAAGTACAGAGGTTCAGACAGGAGGAGAGAGAGCACGGGGAAAACACAGACATAACGGGCTGGGGAAAACATAGAATAAAACACAAGGAGAGACGAGGGCTCACAGATACACAGGGGCACACAGGAGGTAACCAAATAAGGAACATTTTAACTAAATAATCCTAGGAACCAAGGCATAACTAGGGAATAAAGTACAAAACACACAAAAACTGAGAATACTGGGCCCACATGGCCCAGGACCATGACATGAGTAGCTGAATCACTTTATGGTAAATGACACACTATCTGCAAAAAACTCTAAAGGAATTCCAGATGACAAGTTTATAGTTAAACATACAAGTGACGACCTTTGACCTTCATCAAGTTTTATTTTATTGTGTCAGAGAAACTCAAACGTGCTCTTCATGCAGCTGAGTATATCAAGTGTTTACAATGGAAGCTGTGCAGGTCTGAGATCAGCAGCTTTCTGAAACACCAAACTGAGGTCCTGGTAATGCTGATATACAGTGACACAGTTACAGGGGTGATTAATACTTTTGACTTTTTGTCTTTAACCTTATCAATAAAACAGCTGCAGCTTTCACTGACAGCACATGTGGTACTTTAACCTTTGTACTGTTTTCATCAGTTAATTTTGCAGTTGACATGTGAACATGTTGGATGATCTGTCTGCTGTCACTCGGTGGTGCTGAGGTCTGAATCTGAGGGCAGCTTCTGTAATCACAAAGAGAACAGAATCAACACAAACTGAAATATAATGTTTATCTCTCAAATCTGAAATAAAGCTGATCCTTCTCTGTCCCACACACTCAGGATCTTACATTTTGTCAATTCTACAGTTTAATCCATAGTTACAGATTAATGAGGAGTTACTGAAGTACAAGCTTAAAAAAATAGTGTTACTGTCTTTACACATGTGGAGACTGAAAACATGCTGGTCTTTGCACATATTTAATAATCAGCTCTGCACAGGAGCTGAAGCAGAGTGCAGCCTGTTGCCTTTACAGTATAATACTTGTAATGAAAGTACAGTAACGATAATTAGTGACTGAGCACCCCGGGGCGTTTCTCTTGATTTCTTTAGTCGGTGTAAATTCATTTACCTGCACGGATTTGCTAAACAAACTTTACAAAGCAAGTTTCCCCGACAGCTGAGTGTTCATCTTAGCTAGCGAGGTCTCAGGACCTAGCTAAGCACAGTAGTTACGGATTAGCTTGCAAACACGTTTAACTAATGCCGGGCTTACACTTTGCGATCTTTGGCCTATTTTGAGCCGATTTTTGAGTCGTGTGACCGTTTTGTTGGTCGGCCCGAGGTTGGCCTTCATCGTGCGTGGTGCATCGTGTAGTATACGTGGCGTAACGAGAAGCAATTAACACCTCCCGATCAGAAATTGCTTGGTCGGGAGTATTTCAAACATGTTTGAAATCCTCACGACCGTTGTGAGGGTGTCACCGCAGCCGTTCACACTGCGCACACACAAACACATAAACGTCGGTGAAAAAGACAGAGTAGCACAAC
>NW_024585416.1:0-2724 GCF_018398535.1 Haplochromis burtoni
ACTCACTCACCCCCTCCCTCCTGGCTCACAGCTTCTTCTTCTTCTTGATTGGCAACCAATGTTAAGGCGCATTACCGCCCCCTGGCTCACAGCTCAGTGGACATTTAGATGAGAAAATATATGTTTAACACATTTAAGGAAAATACTAATAAAATAAGTAAATAAATAAAATAAAAATAAATAAATGTTCCCTTTAGAATTTTTTTGCTCTTTTTTGCTCTATAAAATAGTTGTTTTCTTTTACAATCATTCATCTTAGCAGTAGGATTTACATGAAAAGATAAACAAATTAAGTTTGAGTGAAAATATACATTTTTGCACTCTCTGGTCAACTGACTCAGTGAATCAAATGACTCAAAAAATCCGATTCACTTTGGTTAGTGACTCATTAAAACTTGATTCAGTAAAAAGAATCAAATTTACCATCACTAATCCAGTGGAATGACGCTCCCATGGTAATAGACGTTCCCGCCCTGTATTCCAGCCCTAAACCTAACCTTATCCCTAGCCATAACCATAACCTTATTCCTGACCTTAACCAGGACTTTAATGACGTTAAATAGCGTGTTTCTAAGCAATTTGAAGAAAAAGAGCGAACATGTGTAGATTGAGTCCAGACGGTTCTCATATTTCCTCATTTTTTTCCGAGGTTGTCATTTAGGAACGTGTTGGGTAGCCGAAAATGTAATATGTTGACGATTTGTCACCTAGCGAAAAATGTTACGCTTTGGGAGTGAGAACGTGTTGCTTTTAGAATCCATTCCTACAAGACTGCTCAAAGAAGTCCTGCCATTAATTAGTGCTTCAATCTTAAATATGATCAACCTATCTCTAATAATCGGCTATGTACCAGAGGCCTTCAAGCTAGCTGTAGCTAAAACTTTACTTAAAAAACCATCTCTAGACCCAGCAGTCTTAGCTAATTATAAGCCAATCTCCAACCTTCCTTTTATTTAAAAGAATAGCTGTTCCACTGAAGTGTCAGCTGTGTACTACTTAAAACCCAGTTCTTAGTAAATTTTGCACCCACTGGGTGTTATTGGAAACATGGTTTAGTTGGGCAGCTATTTTTTCTGTTGTCCTCGAGTCTGTGAGGTTCTCTCCAGGTACCCTGACTTCCTCCCACAACCTAGAAAACACTCATGGGATTGTAACTGGTCATTGACTATAAGTGTGACTGGTTTCTCTATGTCTGTGTTTACTGAGCACCATGGTATCAGTTTTAACTATTGGTTTGCTACATCGTATAGAAAAAATATAAAATTGCATTGTTTTCACACGTATTTATTAATTTAGAGATTTCCAGCTGCAGGTGACAGGAAGGCAGCAGCCTTTTATCCTGAGTGACACGATAACTGTCTTTAAGATACTGAACTGACTGCAGTTACACTCCTGTGACGAAACTCATGATTTAGGCTGCACTATTAGAGCAGGTCATAGTTTGAAGGCATGTGATTTTTTTTCCCAGCTCCACCAGTTTACATGTCAAAGTACCCAAAATACTTAACCCCACTGAATCTACATATTTGTGACTTATTTAAAACCACCGTGTCAACAGTGTGTTTGCTGCCACTTCAACTACTCGCATCTGCTGTGTTTGTGGGTTTTAATGTGGTGGAAACAGGAAGATTCAGTCTGTAAGGGGCTCGTAAAGTTTAAAAAAAAAAATTCATAAAGCCACTGCCAACTACACTTGATAATAAACATGTATATACTGTGTATATCTGTGTTATGTTGTTTTTATAAGAATTCTCAAACCCTGGCAGACTCTGTGCTCATTATAATAGAAACAAAGTTCAGTGTTACATGAAAGGTGTTAAAGTCACAGAAACCTCACTAATCATTCAGGACTTCAGAACTGAAATCTACTCTAGCTATCATTCATTTGAATGGACATTTGAATAAATCCTGCTATAACATGACCAGCGTTTGATTTTTTTTTGTATTTATTCACTGGTGCAAAGAGCAGCAAATTCTGTTCTTCTTTAATGACTGTTGTGATCTACTGTTGTCCCAGCCATGATTTTAGTGATGAGCACACTGTGTTATTACTGCCTCCCTCTATTGTCACAGTGTGCCAAAGCAGACTGTATAAATTTGTGAAGAGTGGACCCAAAATGCAGACACAAAGGAACGTGGAACCAAAACTTGAGTATTGACAAAAAACGAGCTGCTTAATGTGGCTGATGAAGAAATACAAGAGAATAAACAATAACCTAAACTGGGGAAAATAAAGATAAACATTAAAAAAAACATGAAACTTGGCGTGGATACAAAGATACCTGAAACATGGAACATAGCACAAAGGAAAACAGACAACCTGACACTGAACAGAGAAGGACAGAGGACTTAAGTACACAGAAGCTGTGTCCAAATTCATGGGCTGCATCCTTCTGAGGACCCATCCTTCATGGTCTACGTGGGCCGGGTCCTCAGAAGGTTGGGTAGGCCAGAAATAAACGGCTGTGAAATTGGACGGTCCAGCCTTCAGATTTGCGTCACCGCTGTCTCGGTGGAGTTTAATAATCTCAGCTGTCAGCTCCTTGCTATCTAAAATATAACAGGACACTGGTGTAAATTCTCGACCATCTCACACTTCTGTTTATTCAGCTGTGTGAAAACCAAGGGAAATTAATAAAGTTTTATTTTATCTAAACTAATCTACTAACTTTAATCTCAGCCAAACCGATTTACTCACGAACAAATAAAACACTGAAAAAAGCC
>NW_024585416.1:3623-5242 GCF_018398535.1 Haplochromis burtoni
TAGCGACCCTTGAACCCCCGGCTAGATATCGAGCTGGTGGGTAACGGACGTCTCCGAAAACGTCGGAGCACAAATATGTGATGTCTTGATAAATCGAGCAGATATTTGAAGTCTACACAGCTACATTCTCACCTGAAAATATCTTAAAAGTTTATTTTGTGACCCAGAAAGAGTAATATTAAAACTTAGTAGCTGCCGCCATTGTTGAAAACTGGAATTGGCTGGGCCGCGCTATGAATTCTGTGATATGGTGGGCCACGAAGGATCTCTGTTGAAACAATGTTGCATATCCCTTTGAAAAGGACCTACACTGACCTCTCAGTCTGAATTAGGTGTTTAAAATATTTGGTAGTATGAGTAAGAAGCAAAATTTCACAGTAAACAGAGCTGGAGGGTTTGATGATTAGTAGCTGTGCACAAAGTGTGAATACAGGGTGGGGTTTGTAAAGTAAGCCAGCACAACTTCCCCGTTCAAGACAAACTTGTCATATTGCAGACTTTACACACTGGTTCAGCTGGAAGCAGTCCTGAGACAAGTAAGGGCAAGTTTACTCTTATTCATATTATCTCTACTTCAAGAGCAGCACAATTCTGAAGAAACTGACTCATAATAAGGACAAGTCCATATTTTCAGACAGCATATTGTAGCCATGACACCACTTGCTTTTCTTTTGTGCTTGCAGTGAGGCTCTGTGTAAATGCAGTGCTGTTAATGTCTCTGTTGGTAATATAATAACTGTACTTGCTCTATGTATTTGACAGAAATCAAATGGTATTGCTAATTTGTGTTAACTTTTTTTCAATACTATAGTAGTAAAAATGAATACTGTCTGATCCTGGGGATGCAGGATAAACTGAAAGAAGGAACATAACAAACTCAACTAGACTGCAGTTTCTGGAGAAATCCAGGTGGAATTGTTTCTACTACTGGTCTTTTTCTTTGGCTTTTGCCGTCAGTGGGACTAAAAAGTTGTAGGTAAATAGTTTGTTACTGTCGATTGAAGGTGTACCTAATAAAATGGCAGAGACAAGGGAGAGAGGACTGTGGTGTGTCATAAAAAGACAGAGAGGAAATTCTAACCAAACACCAAATGATACTGAAATGAGTTTCAGGTGAACTTTGTGCCTCTCTCACTGTGACCTAATTAGTCTTCACCTTGATTTTTTTTTACATATTCAGATATGCCAGGTCTGTCTTGGAAATGAGTTTATTAATCTCGATGAAATTTTTATTTGGATAGATAAAAATTAAGAACAATGTTAACCTAATTCTTTTTCCACCACTTGCTATCCCACACAATAAAGTGGTTTACACAGGAAAAAACACCATCACAGAAAGTCATGGACAGGAGGGTTATGTTGTTGAAGCAATGATGGGGATCAACTTATATGTCAGCTTTCCTTTGACCATACTGATCATCTACTGTGTGTCTTATGTGGTAAGTAAATGATGACTTAGATTTTACATTTCTTACATCTCTTTCTGTGAATCCGCAAATATGACAACGGTGTGGGACAAAAATGTAGATGTATCTGTTCATTTTTATGGAGATGACACAATTATTGTTGTTGTGCTCATACTATCGACATGGTTTTAATTTTTTTTTTTTTTTTTTTTT
>NW_024585416.1:7317-8577 GCF_018398535.1 Haplochromis burtoni
AGAGAGAGCCCCTGAGGAGAGGAAAGCTCCTGCAAGACATGGTTTTCAAACAATTACAGCAAAAGCTTTTGATAGCATTCAGTCCTGGCTGTGTCTGCTCAGTTTTAAATGCAGAAAAAGTCATGTTTTTCTTAAACAGAAAGATGGTGCCGGCAGTACTTCTTTCTCTTGTATTTATATTGAAAGAGCGGCCTCATACAGATACCGAGGTATTGTGAATGATGAAAATCTTTCCTTTAAGCCACACAATGAACATCTATTAAAGAAACCGAGGCTGAAGTTGGGGTTCTTTTTCAGGAACAGATCATGTTTCTCACACCAATGAAAAGGCTTGTTGCTGCCACTTTTTTACCTGTCCTGGATTAAGGTGCCATAATTTATATGAATGCCTCTGCCTCACTTTCTTCATCTGTTGGATTCTGTCTATCTAAGTGCATTAAGATTTATAACTGGCTGTAAACTTTTAACACACCACTGTACTCCATTGATCTTATGCAGGATGGTTAATTAGTATGATTTAAATTATAAATCCTTTTCTAGGTTATTGCCCTCTTATTTATCCGAGTACATGTTAGTCAGGACATCATTACATTCATCCTTCCATCAGTTCGTAAAGGGAAGAAGACATTCTCATACATTGCAGCAGGATTTGAAAAACTCGTAACTGATTTCAGACTTCAAAAGATGTACAGATGTTTTTGTGAAATCATCTCTGCAAACTTGACAATGTAGGGTTTTTATTTGTTTTTTAAATGAATAATTATTTAATTTTAATATGTTGTCTGAAACAGGTCTCTCTTGCAAATGAGACTTTGGGTCTCAATGAGATTACCTAAATAAATAAAGGTTATATTTATTTTTTAAGTGAATAATATTAAGATTTATCAATTAAAAAACAAACATGTGGATTCAATGATTTGAATGAATCACCATTAGAAAGGAATCATTAGTTGCATATTTCATTTCTGGATGATGTCTTCTGTCATGTAATTAATATATATTTTAAGGCTTATTTTGCTGATTATATTGTTTTAGGTATAAGAGAGGGCCAGCTTTGAGACTAGGTCAAAGGCTGACAGGAAACTGCATGTTTTTTGCAGAATATCAGCAACAGACAGAGTGAGACTAAGTTTAAACAGGTTGCCCTGGCAACAGACTTTAGAAAGGGGATATTATTGCAAGCTGCACAGAAAGTTTTAGTGCACCCCAGGGTGGCTGTGGCTACAATGTAGCTGCCATCACCAGTGTGTGAATGTGTGT
>NW_024585417.1:0-1972 GCF_018398535.1 Haplochromis burtoni
ACCTCGCCTCTGCCGGCCGCTTTCCGGGCCTCCAGCTGGACGTCATCGCAGGAGAGGGCGGCCCCCTGAGCGGGTTCTTTGCCACCGCGGGCTTCGCAGCCGGCCACCTGAACTGCTTTGTCTCTGCCATCGACCTCCGGGCCGGCCTCCTGACATGTTGTGTGATGGGCTGTTGTGCCGTCGGCCTCCGGATCTAGGTGTTTTGGTGTCTTGACACCTATTCTGTTTGGGACTGTTCTGTGCTCCTGTGCCCTTTTTGTTTTGGACTTGGGCTTAATGGGGAATATTACTATTGGGCAAACTGTGCGGCTTTTAACAAAATTTTCTGTGTATTTAGCAGGTGAAATTATGTAAGTTGACCTAAGACTTGCAGGAAGCTGAAGAACCTGAGGCCAACCACGGAAATATGATGTGGGGAATGAGGGAGTGATTTTAAGTCTGATTTCAGTATTAGTAGTTAGTTAAGCCAAGAGTAGGGCCAAACTTTTATGGCCCCAAAAGTTCTAATTCCCACAACATATTGTTAGATTAGTAAGGAAAACTTTTCTGTTATTAAGGTTTTTGGGGTTGTTGTTTTAGTGATGGGTTAATTCTGTCACTTAGGTTGGAGTTGTTTTCTTTTTTCAATAGAGGGAGTTTTACTAAACATGGACATGTCTACGAGGGGCCCATTATTTTTTTTAACAGTGCACTTAGAGAAAACTGTCAGGTGTCGCCCCCTTTGGTGATGATGCTTTGTGCTTTGATGAGCTAATAATCAGCTCTCTTTTTCTCATTTTTGTTCTAAGCAGGCATGCAAGATTGAATTAATAGCGCTGTGAAACATTTTCGTGAGAGCGAATATAGGGTGATTACAATGGGC
This sequence comes from Haplochromis burtoni, assembly GCF_018398535.1. Classification (NCBI taxonomy): domain Eukaryota; kingdom Metazoa; phylum Chordata; class Actinopteri; order Cichliformes; family Cichlidae; genus Haplochromis; species Haplochromis burtoni. Next base: position 863 of record NW_024585417.1, read on the forward strand.
CGAGGAAAAGGCCACCTGTGGGAACCTGGGAGTTCCTGTCTAAAAGGATTGTAGCGAGTCAATCCAGTCCAAAATGATAAACAATTGTTTTTTTCTTTTGAGTGAATGCGTGTGAATGAATGTGTGTGACTGGACTGACGATGTGGACTAAAGTGTTGACTGACTTGACACTGAGACAAAGACTGGACCAAGGTTAGGATGAATAAATGTTGACAAACAATTCACCATGCCGGTAAGAAAAGGGTGGATGCTTTTCTTTGCTTTGTTTTGCTTTTGGCAGGAGCAGGAGAATAGAGACTGGAGGGGAGATTGCAGGTTCACATGAGAGTGGGGAGCTGCAGACTTAACCTTTCGGCTGCTAATTTTGGGTTGCTGATGTTCGCTTTAAGAAAATTCTGTTTTATTGACTAGGTTTAGATTATGGTAGTACATTATATTGTTGGGAAAATGCCAAATGCTAAAGGGGTGAAAATTTTTGAGGTTACTCATGTTACCATTAACAAAAGCAGGCCACTGTAGAAGTCAATTAAATTGTGTAGAGAAAAATAGTTACAATCAAAGTAATATTTCTGAGTCACATAGGGGATTGCTAGACTTTTCATATAAAAACGCAGTTATAGAATAACAAAGACTTGTCCAAGTGACCAAGGTTTTTCCCTTTAAAACAGCAAATTGTTAAAAGAGCACGATCGGTAAGGACATGTGTTTTGTTTCTAGGCAGCTCTGAATGGAGCCAGGAGTTCAAAAAGATTTAACATGATAATTAAACTGATTTTATTCCTTAACACAGGTTTGCAGGCCTGTTTTGAATTCCTAAGATGTGGAGAGTGTAGTAAAAGGTCAATGCAAAATGCTTGCAGAGACACATAACATGAAGATTGACTTGTAGGTCAGAGTTAAGACACATTTTGCTTGGAAACTTTTGCACTTCCATAGCGACAGTTTTTTTTTGTACAGGATGTTCATGATCAGATAAGAGAGGAGAGAGCGAGCAACAGGAAACACCTGTTTGTTAAAAGGGTGTCAAAGGTTGACACTCAGAGGATCGATGTGAAATTAAAAAGGTATGAAAACTTTGTATGAAGCATATGACTGATATATATATATATA
>NW_024585417.1:3170-5951 GCF_018398535.1 Haplochromis burtoni
TGTTTTCTCTTTTAGTGGAATAAGCGGTTATAATGATTTTCTTACACATACTGAAAAAGTGCTCATGAAGAGATGATCTATTGTGAAAGGTGACAGAGTGCAGTAAAAGGTCAATGCAAAAATGCTTGCAGAGACAAATAAGATGTAGATTGATTTCTAGGTCAGAGTTAAGACACATTGTGCTTGGAAACTTTTGCACTTGCATAGCAACAGTTTTTTGGTACAGGATGTGCTCAGGTCATGATCAGATAAGGGTGAAGAGAGCGAGCAACAGGAAACACCTGGAGGGAAGACGGTGAAAGCGGCTCTTTAAGTGTGTTAAAGGTTGTCAAAAGTGTCGCTTACACAGATAAAGAATATTAAGATTATATATATATATAAATGATAGAACAGCCCAGAACATGATACTTTGGGCCTAATAGTGCGGAAAATACAGTAATGGTGGTAGACAAACAGAAGAAGATGGCCATTGTGATAGATGTAGCAGTTCCAAATGACAGCAACATCAGGAAGAAGGAACATGAGAAGCTTGAGAAATACCAAGGACTCAGAGAAGAGCTCAAGAAGAAACAGTGGTCCCAGTGGTAATCAGAGCAGTTGGTGCAATGACTCCCAAGCTAGACGAGTGGTTCGAGCAGATCCCGGGACCAGCATCTGAGATCTCTTTCCAGATACTGCGCAGTCCTAGGAACAGCTAAGATATTCCGCGGGTATTGAGCTTGAAGGATAGACCACCAGCAAGAGCAGGTGGGGAAATTATATTTTAATGTCATGATGTAAACCAAACCATATTGTTTTAGTCTTCAACTACAATTATCGTGTGTGTGTGTGTGTGTGTGTGTGTGTGTGTGTGTGTGTCTTGTTAAACAGGACTTAATGACACCTAACAGGTTCCACCTGCTTGCAGGGGGAAACATTGTGCGTGACATTTTCGCAACTTGAAACGGATTTGTAGGTGCAGTCGCAGTCATGAAAAGAATGTTTGAGAACCACACCTCTGACATTTCCTACACAATCACTTACCTGAGCAGATCTCTCCATAGTGTAGGCCAAATCAGAGTGAACAATGCCATTCTGCGAGGCACCCCTTAAAGGACCACTTTTTGTTAACACCAAATCAGTCTGAGTGGGACACAGTAAAAAAAAGTTTTTGAATTATTGATTACTTAGCAAATACCCCAAAAGGTTGATTCTGTTCATCTGGATGTAGCGTTTTCATTGGGAGACACGTTTTGTCACTCATCCAAGTGACTTCCTTAGTCTCAGCTGACTGCAGGTTTCCCCGACCTTATAAACAGTACATTTGCACAATGACTGAAACCAGCCCACTGAATGAACAATGGGCTGTGAGGTCAGTCCCTTGATCATTAATAGGCTGTTGGGTCTGTGTTTCCACAAGCCCTGCTAATTCTAGAGACTTATTCATCATGAAGAAAACAAGACAGTCGATCGATCGATTATTTGCGCAATGAGGCCTCGACTGTGTCCACCACAAAAATGACCCCCAGATCTGACCTCCTCCTGCTACCTTTTATTGAGAGACAGTTCACACAAAACACGTCAGAACAAAGCCACGCCCCCTTGGTTCTAAGACAAAGCATTGTATGTATATGCGTGAACTTCTGTAAGAATGTTTGTGTGTGTGTGTGTGTGTGTGTGTTGCTGATCAAAGGGTCCTATAACATAAAAGCAGGAGGAACATCCTTGGTCATAAAATAGGACGGTAGTCTCCCCCACACCCTAGATGGTTCACCCTAGATAACACAGTGAAGCCATACAAAGGGGAGGAAGTTTACCAACATCAAACAGACCTTCACGAGGATGTTCCTGTGATGAAAAATACTACCGCCCCCCTCCCAGAATCTTAAGAATCTGGGGAGGGCAGGACAGAAAGAATTCCTTAAAACAATGTACAAATGGTAAACATAAAAATGACAAACATTTAACAATTCACTCTAACATTCCCTCCTGTTATGTTGTTTTTATGCTCCAAATTATTCCTATGTAGTATATTCTAAGCCATGCACCTCATGCTTGACATTTCAATCAATCAATCAAAGCTTTATTCGTCACATGCAGGTTACCCTGCAGTGAAATGGGACCCCGCAGGCGTCATTTATACACAGGCTTCTGTCATGTCAGTAATTTCAGTCAATTCATATTGTTATAAAAGTACATAATTAACAAATGTATTAGGAATCATTTTAGTTAGCATTGATCTTATACAAGGTAAAATGCATCCTATACATAAGCAAATCAGTATCAACAGTACAAAAACAGGAATTAATATTTTCAAAAGAAGATGCCACCAAGGACCAGACATTAACCAAGCTATCCAGCCTTGTGGTGCATCTACTCCTGTTGTGCGATTCATTATGTTTTTCTGCAAGTAAACAACTGAATGTCAAAAGTCAAACAAGAAGAATCATCATTCTCAAAAATCATATGTCCCTACAATCCAACTGTATACACACATAGGCATTCAAACACATCAGTTGACTTTATTGTTTGTCCATGTGGCTCTCAGCTAACTTCAAAGCTGTAGCCTGGTCAACACCCTTCTTTATGACTCCTATCAACCCCCCAAATCTCACTGTAGGCATCCTGTGGAGGTTAGAGTCAACTGGTGAATTATCTGCATTTACAACTCTTCTCCTGTCGTGTTGTCACCACAGAAAACGATTTGTAAAGGAAATTGGATCAAGGTGTTTTGATCTTCTTGGCTCAAAACCTCAAGTGTTCATGATGTAAATGTAGACAAAAGGCTTCTCTGTTTACATC
>NW_024585417.1:7246-8576 GCF_018398535.1 Haplochromis burtoni
ACATTCCCAGCCATTCTGATGAGTACCTGTGGCTCAGTTGGTTTCTTCACCGGATTGAGACGAGGGGCCCTGGAGGCTTTCCCCTCCCCTTTGTACCCTGTCTTCCTGCCACTTACTCCGAGCTGGCCTGGATGTGTGTCACCTTCTTGCAGTGCGCTTGATGTATCAGAGTGTTTCTTCCAGCAATCTTCACTGCTGTGGTCGTTGTCAGCAGCACCCGATAGGAACCTTCCACCGTGGACTGGACCAGCACTTCCTCTTTTAGGGTTTAATAATTTAATAGTTTAATAATTTAGGATCATTTTATGACTTTTGGGTTTTTTGATCATTTGGATATGGTAAAACTGAAACTGTTATTTTTATGTTAAGGTTAAAGGATTAAAGTGAACTGAATCCTGTTTAGTAGATACAATGCCGGTGTTTTAAAGCTGTATACAAATCTTAGAGGGAAATTGTGGGACACGTTGACAAAAAGATATGCTTTGGGGAAAATTAGTGAAGGTTGAAGGAGGAGAACAGGTTTGGTTTCTTTTTTGATGTCTAGAAGTAGTGGTTATAATGTAGGCTTACATACAGATATTACATAGATTTATTTTTAGGATAAAAGGGAGAGCTTATAAGTAGAAATGATTTTTATACATATTGCATTTTGTGCCTTTAAAGGAGTTGTGGCTCAATTCGTCTCTTGAGGGTCACGAGCCTTTGGCTAGCGCTATGATTAGCCAATCTACTGTGAGGATGATATGAGTTATTAAAGGATTACACACGCTTACAGACACAGAGTCCAGAAACACACATGACAGTATTGATTCCAGGCAAAAGGCCTCAAATTCATTTAGCTTTTAACTGAACTTAAAGACGGACCAAAGAGGAAGGAAAGCATATATTTTGGTTAAGTCTGATAAACTAGAATTAGAAGGTATTTTTACATTAGAATGAGTAAAATGAAATAAAAAGGCTATATCAAAAACAGGTTATAACATAGGAAATGTGAGGTTAAAATGAAGTTAGTGTTAACACACAGGAGTTGTTTTTAGGCAGCGTTTAGCTATGATGAAATGTATGCAGGAGTAATTGCTTATATGCAATATATATGCAGCGCTTTAAGAGTTTTAAAGTGATGAGTAACGCTGAAGAATATATATACAAAAGTCAATAAGTTAAGAACATAATTAGGATCATGCTTTTTGATTACAGAGTCCCAAATATGATAAGTTAGGGAGGTGCAGGAAAAGGTGTTTTGTTTCCTTTGCAGAAGATCTCGGCAACCACAGGGGGTGAGGATCCTGGAGGCCCGAGACGAGAGGGACCGAGAAAACCTAATCTTACG
>NW_024585418.1:0-1132 GCF_018398535.1 Haplochromis burtoni
AAGGAAAGACCTGCGAAATCTCTCCGTCCCACACTGTGGGTGCCTCTGAAGGAGCTGCTCAGTGCTGTCAGAGTCTCCTGCATGGGGAGCCACCATTCTCCTGTCGCTCACAACCTCCAGAGGGCATCCTAGAACAGAGCTGGCCCTGCGGATCAGCCTGTTCAGTCTCTTCCTATCCCTGGCAGAGATGTTGCCACCCCAGCAGACCACACCATAGAAGATAGCTGAGGCCACCACAGAGTCATAGTCATAGAAGGTCTTCAGGAGTGGGCCCTCCTCTCCAAAAGACCTGAGTCTGTGCAGCAGGTACAGAGAGAGATACTAGGCCCCTTATGTCAAAACCTATTATTTATGACCCCAATAAAACTAATTATGCCCTAGGAAGTAATAAAGGAAGTACTAAAACATATGGTTGCCATAAAATTATGATATTAATAAAATTATTATATTAATAAAATGATCATATTTCATAACTCATTAATTTAAAAAAGAGATTATTATAAATATATTTTTTTTATCATCAATAGCATTTTTCTCATTTCAAGCTTTTTAAGTTTTTACTTTTTTATCGCCAAAAATGCCATCTGTTCTAGTGATGGGATTTCCGGCTCTTTTTAGAGAACCGGCTCTTTCGGCTCCGAACCAGCTCTTCAGGTTGTTTTGTTGCTTTAATTAATTTATTATTAACAATAATATAAAATTATTCACAAAAGGAATTACTAATGTAAAAAGAAAAAAATGGTTTTATTTATATATGTTTATATATAAATATATGGCCCCTAGAGACAAAACACGTACAACACTTCTGTTGTGTTTTGTACGCATTTTGAGTTTTTATGTGCTTCAGAGTTTGTACGTCTTTGTCTCTAGGTGCCACCGTAAATATACTTTTATTTATTCACTCCACATAAAATGTTATAAATAAATCATATAATACAAAAAACAATTATTCACATTTCAACTTTTAACTATTTAAATTTTCAGCTTTTTCCTTTTAAACAAATTTATAGTGAAACAACACAAAACACTGCAAACCACAACACAATTAAATGTAAATTATAATGTGAAAACAAAAAGAACATGCATATGGACCTGCATGAATAAACTTTCTGAATCCTTTATCATCCGCAAA
>NW_024585418.1:2127-8567 GCF_018398535.1 Haplochromis burtoni
CCTATGGGTGAATGACTGAATGTAGTGTAAAGAGCTTTGGGGTCCTTAGGGACTGAGTAAAGCGCTATACAAATGCAGGCCATTTACCATTTATGCTTTTAAAGTATGTCAGATTATCATATCAAAACACTTATTTGTATGTTATAATGTTTTTCTTACACCATGTGTGTAATTTTTATAGACACCTTCTTCATTGTATCAATGTGTAATTATGTATCATTATGTTTGATGAATAAAGTATCTAATCTTGTATTTGTGTACTTTCTGGTTATTGAATAAATAATTAGTCACATATCGCTCTGATAAACACAGATGACTGAAAGAAATGTTTAATGGAAAAAAGGAAACAAGTATCTTGCCGCTAAACTTTTAAGTCACCAAGGTTTAAATGAGAAAATGCCAATAGGAAACTAGCAGCCCTAAGTATTTATGTAAAACATAAAAAAACTCCATATCAGTGATACTTGTTCTTACAAAGAACCAAGTTTGCTGATTTGATCAAAAAAGCAACAAATGAAGTATTTACATACTGATCAGTGCTGCAGTGCACATGAATTGCTCTTAGTCTGGCTCATCACCTGGGACCTGTTTGTCATGGGAGACCCTACCAGGAGCTGCACGCTCCTGGGAGCTGAGTTGTCTGGAGCGTCTGAGCTCACAAACCCCTCCACCACGATCCTCCATGAAGTTGGACACACACCTCTTCTACAGCAGAGGTCATCTTGATGAGCCATAAATGTAAGTAAGTGAGGTGTAATATTGGGTTGTGATATTTAGATTTAGGTATAGATGCTGGTCGTGATGGTCAATATGCCTGTCACGTCTTAAAAATGTATTCATCAGGCATCAGGTCAGATCTTATTCACTTTAAATTTAGTACGGAGGTGTTTGAAGCTCAGCATTTCAGAGTGATGTTCTGTCCAGATTCAGCTGTGATATTTTTGTGGTCTGACATAATGTACCCAAAATACAGAGGTTAAAAAAACAAAGTGCAACTTCTCAGATACATAGAAAGACACTGCTAATCTAGAGGCAGAGAAGAAACAGTGCAAGAATTCAGTAACAGTAAAAATTTCAATTTCCCCCCCAACCCCATTCTTAAAAATAATCTAAACAGAAGTGTTACTGCTCAGTAAACATGTAGGCAAGTGTTCTTGGTTTGGAGGGACTTTTCGCAAGTTTATCGCCGCTCGTCATCCACGCCTCCCGCTGAACGCGTAGCGCTACTTTGAAGTTTGTTTTTCGCGCTACTTGTACGGCACTATGTTGCCTGGCGGATGGACATGTGACCAACATACCACTCTTGAACCCCGATACTGTGTGTCTGATCACATGCCCTTCCGCCAGGCAACGTAGTGCCGTACAACAGCGGAACAAACAAAACAAATCGTCTTACGATATCACAAAAATCATGGACAATCCATAGAAAAGCCGCACCTGACTAAAAGCCGCAGGGTTCAAAGCTTGTGCAAAAAGTAGCGGCTTATAGCCGGTAGATTGTTTTGTTTGTTTATTTCCTGACGTCAGTGTCATTTCTTTTTAATGAAGCACAAGTGTATTTCAACTCAGTTGATCCACCGATCTTCTACTTTATAACAGAACGAGGAGAATCTTAGATCGGGTGTTTCAGTATCAATCCGCAGCCGAGTAAATAACTACGCACCATTGATGGTCACATATCTAAAATAACATTATATCAGAATCAGAATCAGAGAGACTTTATTTATCGCCAAGGGGCAATTAACAAACAACCGAGCAGCATACGTTGAAGATAAGGACAATAAGAACAGGCAATAGGAGTGAAATAATAAATACACAGAATATACAGTATATACAGTTTTAAAATTAAAGTGACTGAAGGTGAATAAATAACTGCAAGTGACTAAAAGTGAATAAAGTGTCAGTAGTGTAGGAAGAGTGTAGTTTATGTTTATGGGTGTGGGAAATGTTCTTATCGGCTGGAGTTAAAAAGCAGAGTGGCTTTGGGGACAAAGGTGGCTCTCCTCCTCTCAGTCCTGCAGGAAATGCAGCGGAGGCGTCGCCCAGAGGGGAGCCATTGAAATGCGGGGTGAAGAATGTGAGGGGTCGTTGATGATTTTGGCTGCCTGTCTAAGGGCCTGTTGGCTGAAAACCTGTGCCAGAGTTCTGACAGGCAGGCCAATGATTTTGGCGCACGCTGCTGCAGTGTGCTGGAGTCTGTTCGTGTTGCTGGATGTTAAACTTAATTGTTACACCTGGTACACAGTTTTTAACTCTCAGGGATGCCGAAGGTTCGTTTGACTTTGGGACCTGAAGGAGACGGACTTTAGGACCCAGATTACTCTGCAAGGCTCCTGACTACAGTAGCCGTAATGCTTCGACAATCCATCAAGCACTGCGGCTTCGTAGCTACCAAAGTCGTACTAAAACATTTTTTGACAGACATTTGAGCGCCACATACGCCATAAGCTCGGTTTGAGGTCAGTAAGCACAACCAGAGTTCATAAATAAGGCTGATTATAAGGTGCACTGTCAATTTTCTGAGAAAATTAAAATTAGAGGATTTTAAGTGCACCTTATGTGGAAAATACAGTATATAGCCATCAAATCACAACACCAGTTGCTTCAAGGCGCTAATATTGTAAAATAAAGATTCAACAATAGTAAATAGAAAACCTCAACAATCTCATGACCCCCTGTGAGCAGGCACTTTGGTGAAGTTAAAACACACAGAGACAAACTGAAGCACTAAGGGGTTAAAAACAATCAATCACTTTTATCCTCAAGCTGATCTTTAAACATGAACAAATCTGACTTAAAAACAGCCACAAATAAAGTTTTACATCAGTTATCCTCTCTTTAAAACAAATGATGTTAATATCAATTAAAAAGTATCGATCGACAGTACTGATCTTCTTGGACTAAAGTCTGTAGCAAAGAAACTTTGCTGCTTTCACTTTCACCTCCACAAGCGTCCTCCTTTTCAGAGCCTGTGTTTTTCCAGAGAGAACAGAAAGTATCCGCAGAATCTTTTTCTTCTCAAAACAAACTCATGATTCAAACTTTAAGAATCGAAAGAACGTCTCACTGCCTGAAGGCAGATTCTGAATGTTAAAAATGTAGATAAGCTTGTTTTTCAATCTATACACCTAAAAACCACAAACCAGGTGAGAAATTGGGTGTAGTGATGGATGCAGACCTAAACTTAGAAAAACACATTAAGACAATAACAAAATCAGCTTACTATCACCTCAAGAATATTTCAAGGATAAAAGATCTGATGTCTCAACAGGACCTGGAAAAACTAGTCCATGCATTCATCTTTAGTAGGCTTGATTACTGTAACAGCATCTTTACAGGTCTACCTAAAAAATCAGTCAGACAACTACAGCTCATTCAGAACTCTGCTGCTCGAGTCCTCACTAAGACCAAAAAGTGGACCACATCAGTCCAGCTCTGAGGTCTTTACACTGGCTGCCTGTCCGTCAGAGGATAGACTTTAAAGTTCTGATGCTGGTCTATAAAGCTCTGAATGGTTTAGGACCAAAATACATCAGTGACCTCCTGACCCAGTATGAACCTTCCAGATCCCTCAGGTCATCTGGATCCGGTCTTTTATCAGTTCCCAGAGTCAGAACCAGACACAGAGAAGCTGCATTCAGCTTTTATGCTTTTTTTTTTTCAGGAAGCTTGACCTTATGTTTACAGAATACATTTTAGCTCATGAATTTAATAAGAAGATTTAAAATTTCAAGTGTGGAGGCCAAGCGGTGAACCGGACTCACAGATTTAAATATTCTTGCTTATTTTAGTGGACCACAGCCTCTCTAGGTGAGCTGTTTCCTCAGGAATCTGTCTGACTGACATCAGAAAAGTTTTCTTTGTTTTTTAATTATTTTCTTTTCACTGCCTTGAATCATCCACAGATCCACACTTATCACACGTCCTTTGTTCAAATGTCAGTGTATGGCATGAATTCGTTCCCATTTATTTCTTCCCCTCTGCATGGTTTTGTGTATTAACAGTTCTACTTTTAAAAACTCCACTCTCTCTCTCTCTCTCTCTCTCTCGTCTCTCTCTCTCTCTCTCTTTCTCTGCTCCCCTCTCTCTCTCTCTCTCCTCTCTCTCTCTCTCTGCTCCTCTCTCTCTCGTTCTCTGCTTCATTCACAGATTTTAAATCTGGATTAACAGAAAAAAACATGATGACTGTCAGCCTGGGGTGTATTTACAGGAAATCTAAGGAGGAACAAAGAAACATTCATCTCTCTGACAGGCAATAATAATGTCTTTGTTTCACTGTCATACAGTTCAACACCTTATGGGTGAGTTTGTTTCTCACACGCACCTGAAGATGAAGGCACACAGAGTAATCACTTATAGTTCGCATAGTTTTAAAGACTTTAACTTGTTTTTGTCTGACTTCTTTTATCTTCTCCTCCTATTTATGTGCTCTTTGTGCATATATGCACACACTTTGTCATGGTCCTGGGTCCTGGGTCATGCACTGAACCCAGTGTTTTTGAGTTTCATGTTAATTTGTTATTTCATCTGCATTCCAGTTTCTTTTCAGTTATCTAGACATTCGGTCAGGCCTAGTTTGCAGTTTAGTTCATGGTGTGTCAGTTTCCCCTTGTGTCATGTCTAGTTTCCTTGTTTCCTGTTTTATTTTGTAAAAGGTCTTGTGTTCTGTGTTTAGTTGTACTCTCCCCTGTCCTGTCATTAGGTTCATGTATGTCAGCTGTTTGCCCTCGTGTGTTTCCTCTTCCCCTAATCACCTCCTGTGTATTTAAGTCCTCTGTTTTCAGTGTGTCATTGTCAGGTCGTCCGTTTTCCTTGCCATAGTCATGGTCATAGGTTTCTGTTTAGTTATTGCTCTTGTGCTGCCCTCGTTCTTGTTTGTTTTATTCGTGTTCATCACCCACGATAAAAGGCTTGCTCTTTGTTTACAGTTTTTTCTGAATGCTTAAACCCTAACTGTGATTCCTGTAGCACAATCTCTAAAACTATTCAGACTTATAGCAAAACCACTCACTGAGTTTGCAAAACTAAAAGCACAAAAACTGCTTTGCACTCAGTTTGCAATTTTGTAACACACACTTTGCAAAACTGTAGGCACAATTCACTGCACAACACTCAATTACCAAATTTCCAACACACTCCTAGCAAAAGTATACACATGTATGGCTATCATTAACACTAATTTGCCAACTGTCTGGCACACTTTCACATGTGAAAACTTTTTTAGATAATTAGTTCACTTTGCAATCAGCCTAAGCACTATAATACAGGTAAGCTGTGTGTGCGGAGTACAATGGAGGGAGCAGAAAGAGTGAGAAGTAGAGGAGGCCGAGGAAGAGGACGTGGAGGTGAAGAAGTAGGATGAAGAGGACGACAAGGACAAGGAGGAGCAAGAGGAAGACGAGGAGGGGGGAGAGGAAGGGTAGGAAGAGTAAGAAATAGAATTGCTGATGACATCAGAGCTACAATAGTGGACCATGTAATCAACCGTGGAATGACCCTGAGGGTAGCTGGCCAACGGGTCCAGCCTAACTCGAGCCGCTACACTGTAGCAAGTACCATAAGGACATCTTGAAATGAGAATCGGTTAGTACAGTCACTTCGCACAAAGATTTGTAGCACTGCCATATGCCAATGAGAAACACACCAATACCATTGATGTAAAAATACTGAAATTGTTACTTTACAGAATTGCTAGATGACCAGATGCTGGGGGCAGAGGAAGCATGTTCACTGCAGACCAAGTAACCCATATAGTCATTATGGCGATTGCAAATAATCCTATACTTGGAAATAAACACTTGTGTTTGTTTTGATGTGTTTGAATAAACACCAGTACTTGAAGTTTGGATCCCTCTATGCTTATGGATCTATGACAGAAGTATGAGCTCAAACTGACATAGCCTACCTTGTGCACAGAGAAAGCAAAAGCCAGATGTGTTTTGTATTCATACCATCAGTGTGCAGTTGGCGCATTGTGTGCTTAGTAGATGATGGCTTGTGTGTACTGTTTGATACGGAAACACCATTTTTACGAAGGTGTGAAGAGTTAATCTAGCTGTGTTTGCTTTTGCAAGAGAACTACAATGTTTTGATTATTGGGTGACAGGTTTTCTTATTTGTGTGAAGAGTTTTGCAAAATTAGCCAATAGTTACAAAAAATGTGCTTAAGCAATCAGAAAAAACTGTAATTCATCGTCTTTATTGTGTTTGTACCTGGGTCTCACCACTCCTCTGCACGGTCTGTCTCCACAAACCGTGACACACTTATATATTGCCTATTTAAAAAAGTTTCTTTTTGCATGCAGAGAGCAAAGTAAACTGGAGCTTGATGGCAAATTTTGTGGAATTTGTGGACTAAAATGATTGGACGAAAAAATATTTCCATTATTCAGCTTATGACGTTAGCTAATTGATTTAAGAACTGCTTAAGAGCCCAAGAG
>NW_024585419.1:0-2783 GCF_018398535.1 Haplochromis burtoni
TGAGGTGTCTTCATGCTGGCTTCCAAACAACCACATCATTGCATTACCAAGGTAACGTATCATGCCACAGTCATGTCACATTTTCCATCAGTTCTTGCTTTTGCTCACTCTCTGTTTCTGTGCAGACCTGTGCAAATCCGCCACCATCTCCTCATTGAATGACTGGCGACCTGTAGCCCTGACCCCCATCGTGAGTAAATGCTTCGAGAAGTTGATCAGGGACTTCGTTTGCTCTGCACTACCCGACTCACTGGACCCTTTGCGGATGACACTACTGTGGTGGGTCTTATCACCAAAAGTGATGAGACGGCCTACAGGGAGGAGGTCAGCACCCTGACCCACTGGTGTCAAGACAACCATCTCACCCTCAACATCGGAAAGCCAAAGGAGTTGATAGTGGACTTCCGGAGGTGCAAAGAAGTACACATCCCCATCACCATCAATGGCGCTGCTGTGGAGAGAGTGAGTAGCTTCCGGTTCCTTGGTGTACATCTGGCTGAGGATCTTACGTGGTCAGGACACATAAACAAAACAGTGAAGAAGGCGCAGCAGACTGAAACGATTCGGCATGAGCCCCCGCATCCTCAGGACCTTCTATCGCTGTGCCATTGAGAGCATCCTCACTGGATGTATGGCAACAGCACTGCTTACAACCGCAAAGCTCTCCAGAGAGTAGTGCGGTGCTCTGAACGGATAATTGGAGGTGAGCTTCCCTCCCTCCAGGACATCTACAGGAAGCGTGCCTGAGGAAAGCGGGGAGGATCATCAAGGACTCCAGTCACCCCAGCCATAAACTGTTCAGACTGCTTCCATCAGGAAGGAGGTTCTGCAGCATCCGGTCCCGAACCAGCAGACTGAGAGACAGCTTCTTCCACCAGGCCATCAGACTGCTGAACACGTCATAGACACCTCAGCTTCACTACTGGAACTTCAACATTATGCACTACACTGTACAGTAATGCCACTTGTTTTGCACATATTCAACTCTGTATATTTTTATTTTTATTGTTTACTTCTATTTTTTAAAATATCTTACACACACAACTACTGACTACACACACATCACAACACTCACATAACACACACACACACACACACAAACACACACACACATATATACACACACGTAGAAAAACATATTTAGTATACACATTCAGTAATGCATACACTCTTATATTGTACATATATTTATTCATATAACTCTCAGATTTAGCCATTCTTATATTTTGCTTGTTCTTATGGTATTGTATTTTTGCACACCTCTGTTCCTTGTGAGGCTCGCACACAAGAATTTCACTCGCATGTATTGTACCAGTGTACCTCCACATGTGATGTGACAATAAAAGTGATTTGACTTGATTTAAAAGGAGATGGGGGTCAGGGTGTCAGCACCCCTGGCCACTTTACCAGTGTTTTTCCAATGTGGGGGGTTTACTGTAGAAATTGGAGACCAGAGACTATAACTGTAACTGTTGTGTGAAACTCTTCAGATCAGCCTTTAGAGTAGGACTGCACAGGATGCAGTGTGCTGATCTCCAGATGCATCTGTAAGGAAAATGGGTAATAAAAGGATTGTGTGAAATTTGGAAACATCTCTGCGTGATCTCTACCAAGACAAAAAGAATCTGAGAGACCGACGCTGTCTCAACAACACTTAGTAGATATTCCACTAAATCTCATTTGTGATTTATGATAAATGTTACCATTAATTATTTATATTTCTTTACGCTTCTGAATAATTTAGTAAAACATCAAAAAGATTTTTACTGTTGTCAGAAAATAAAACATTTCTAATTCTCTACAAACTTTTGAGCTGTAGTCCAGATTGCAATAATAGTGTATGGTTATTGTTTATAGCAGATGAAATAGAAGTATCAGGACAAGGTGTGAATAAAAGTTGTGAGTTGTGTTGCTGCAGAGAAAGTTGTTCACTCTGGTGAGGTCTAATGAGTCTAATGGGAGGCTGAACCTTCAGCTTTCCTGTCCCTGTCCTGTTTAACCAGAAACACTCTCGTCTTTTAACATTAAACTCATAACTTTCCTTTTTGATCAATCTTAAAACTACAGCTGGCAACCCGTTGCTCGTCCTTGAGCCTCATTCTGCCAAAGGTTTCTTAAAAGGGTTTTTTTCCATCCCACCATCCCCAAGTGCTTGCTCATAGGGTAGCTCCAACTGTCAGAAAAAAGGGCTTTCACATTGCACGGGTTTCTAAAACTCTGTGCCTCTGTTTCCTGTCACACTGACTGTGAGCCTTTACTGTATTTCCAATGTAATTTAGAGAGAGAAACATATGACAATACTAAGCTGTTAAGAGGCTACTTACAATAATCTGTCTCCTTGAACTGAAACCTGTATACAGTCTGTGATCAGCTGATCTTGGCCTGAGGTTTACTGCTTTTTACACATCTGAATCCAACAAGATGTACACAGATGTTTCATGATTTCCATCCCATACACTGTCTTTACACTGTTTAAGCCACAGATGTTAAACTGATTTTTACATCGAGGGCTACATACATGCCACCAGTGAAAATCTCCCGTGTAAAGTAGTTTAACTGCTTATTTCATTTCTGAGCTATCTCAATATTTGAAAAAGAAGTGCAATTTCAACAGTATGTCTCAGTTTTCTCTACATGCTGTGGTTGCAAATGAAAGAAATCTCTCTTGTCCTTTTGTGCAATACAAAAAAGTAATTTCAATATCCAGGCTGTATACTGCGCTACCATTTTCCTCCCCTGGTGCCTGAAATCAGCTGGTTGTAGCTAAAATGCAAGTGGAACCG
>NW_024585419.1:3039-5540 GCF_018398535.1 Haplochromis burtoni
CTTTTGGAAATGTTTTTTCCTATTTCTGCTTTGTTTCTCCTATTTCTGTTGTCATTTTTCTTATTTCCGTTGTGTTTTGTGTGCTTTTGTAGGGCTTTTCTTATTGCTGGTGTTTTCTTAAGTTGCAGTCCGTTTGGCCTCTCAGGGCCACCGCAGTGCAGTCCCAAAAAAAGTTGTTTTTTATTTAACCCAACAACATACTTGGTTAAATTATACAAAAAAAATCAAAATCTTGGGCCCATAAAAGAGGTCAAAATAACAGAACTCTACTCAAAGTTAACAGCAACCAATACTGATACCTCAAAAAAACTGACCTCACTAAATGAGCCAAAGGGGGAAACTTAAAAATCACAAAAAGGGGTAAAACACCCAAAAAGCTAACGTAAATAAAAGGACGTTTATTTACTTCACAGACCCAGTGACGCCCATTCAGTTTCATTATCCAGAAAATAACAGCTGATGCTCACACTTCTGTTTAAGACACAGTCCAATCTTAGGTTCCTCACCCTGAGTGGAACAATGGGTCTATGTGAGTACAGCTGCCTTTTTCAAATCATCTCTACATCATATGAGTTCATGATTCTAGCATTACAGAAAATGTCTTCATAGGGCTGGGCGATATATCGAGGTTTTTTTTTTAAAATATCGATATATTTTCATATGAGATAAGATGTGACAATATCGTTTATATCGATATAGTATATGTTACGTTATAATTATACTTGTGGAGCCGCAGGTTTGCCTCTCTTTCGTCCACTTTTGTCTCTACGCAACGTTACTCGGCCTTCACTGGACACAACTCCTCCTCCCCCATAGCTTCACCTGCAGGCAATGACAAGATGAACGCGGCAAATCTCCGTTAGCGAGTTACCGCGGACCGCCCCGAGCGTGGGGCTGCACGGCGCCAACGCGTTAGCGAGCTAACCGCACTAACAACATGCAGCCCACAGGGGCTGCACGGTCTAAAATCCTTTGATTTTCTCAAAAATTGACAGCGCGCCTTTTGTATGAATTCTGGTTTTGCTTACTGACCGCGAACCGATTTTGTGGTACACGGCACTCAGCAATCTGTCAAAAAATGTTTTAGTACGACTTTGGTAGGCTACAGGGCTGCACCGCTTGATGGACTGTCGGAGCATTACGGCTACCGTAGTCTGGAGCGATACATACTGTGCTTCAATGTAATATTACCATATTGTGTGTGTATAAGGGCCATAAATGGCACCTGTTCAGAGACATGGTTACAAAGAGGATTTCAAACTCAAGGCTGTCAGTCACGCAGTAGATGACGCACTTGGGAATAGAGCAGCTGTGAAATCTGTCTCTTTGTTATTATGCTCAGCGTCTTTTAGTTTACATTTTGACTGCACAATTGTGCTTTTTGTTATGCACAAAAGCAACATTGTTTTCTTTTATTTATGGAGCATGATTATTTAATAAATGCTGATAATTTATTTTTGAGTAATTTCTTCATGTACATCTACGCCAGGGGTCGGCAACTTGCAGCTCCGGAGCCGCATGCGGCTCTTCAGCCTCCTTGTAGCGGCTCCCTCTGGACCTGACCAAAAAACAAAACAAAACAAAAAACATAAATGAAAGGTATTTTGAAACTCATTTTTATTCATACATGATTATTAGTTTACTTTTTTTTTGCGTAGTTATCTTGGAGTTTGAGTTGATACTATCTAATTTTCATCCATCCATCCATCCATTCGCTTCCGCTTGTCCTTTTCAGGGTCGCGGGGGGCGCTGGAGCCTATCCCAGCTGTCATTGGGCGAGAGGCAGGGTTTTTTTTAAATTTTTTTTACACTATCTAATTTTAAAAAAGCAATTTTTAATTTAATTTAATATGTGGTGAGAGAATATCGAACAACAAAAAATGTAACGTTGAAAGACATTTTCAAAACAAGCACTTAGCATTCGCTGAAAAATACCCAACCGAAGAGGAGCGAAAGAGAGCAATTTTGGAACTGCTGCGAAAAGCTGAACAGAGCAAACTATCTTTCAAGAAGTGGATCAGCTCTCCACAGCCAACTAGCACTGCTACTTGTGTGGCAGCTCTGGATATTGTAAAGAGTGGGAAGCTGTTCACAGACAGAATATTTGAAAGAATTGTTCATAAAAATATCAGAGCATCTATTCTCCGACTTTAAAAACAAGGGGGAAATTGTTCAGAAAATTAGAGAAATGCCTCTCTCCGCAAAGACTGTCAGAGAGAGGACCATTAATATGGTGGAAAACATCAGCCGTAAGCAAATTAATGACATCAATTCAGCTCAAGCATTTTCAATTGCCTGTGATGAGTCAAGTGATGTAAATGATGTTGAGCAGACAGCACTGTTATGCAGATATGTCAACTGTGATGGGCCTCAGGAAGAACTGATTGAACTCATACCGCTAAAGGGCCAAACACGAGGGCAGGACATTTGTGAGGCTGTTGTGAGTTGTCTAGAAGCGAAAGGAATAAACACCACTCACCTGGTGTCAGTGTCTACTGATG
>NW_024585419.1:5997-8564 GCF_018398535.1 Haplochromis burtoni
CTGGAGAATGATAGATGAGAATGTTTTGGCATTTGAGCGCAAGATGACAGTGTTCGCAAGAGATGCACAAAAACGTACGCTCTCTCACTTCCCCTCACTAAGAGAGTTCAAAGAAGCGAACAATGAAATAAATTATGAATATTTCCACCGTGCCATCATTGCAATGCAAGCTGCATTTGGAGAAAGATTCACTGATTTCAGAAAGGAGAAACATACTCTCTCTTTCCCTGTCACACCGCTGGACATCGATCCATCTCTCCTGAACACAGTTGCATTCACCAGAGTATGTAAGTCTGATCTAGAAATTGAACTGGCCGACGTAGCGGATAAAGATTTGTGGGTAAATAAGTTCAAAACACTGATGGCGGATCTTGAAGAAGTCGCCCGTCAGAAGGCTACACTCGCTAAAGAGCACAAATGGAGTGATATGGAAAAACTCCCCCACCCCGACAAACTTGATTTTGAAACATGGGGTGCCATTCCTGACACGTATATTAACATGAAAAAGTATGCATTTGGAGTCTTGTCCATCTTTGGCTCAACATACTTATGTGAGCAAGTTTTCTCAAGCATGAATTTTAGAAAGTCCAAACACTGCTCCCGCCTCAAAGATGAGAGCCTATACAGTCCTGTATGAAGATCAAAGTCACATCTTACAGCCCCAACATAGGGTCACATTAAAATGGTAAGGACAATAGTATTTTACAAGCTATTATTTTTCAGAAAAAAAATATTTTAGACTCCGAGCTGATGTAGATTTTTTTGTATGTTCAGGTGCTTCAGTTGATTGCTGGCTGAGCAAAAAACCTGAAGACGACGAGAGAATACTGACATGGACTTGTCAAAGACTCTCCCAATTTTCTTTTGATTTTAAAAGCTGTCAAGTTGCAGCTAAATGTTTTATTTATATTAAAGTGGGCTAGTTTTATTTTACTTTTACAAAAATATACGCCTACAGTTAACAGGCCAACAGTTAACAGTTTAATTTATTTCAAAGCAGGCCTACAAATGCACATTGCACTTCTGTTTGTTTTATTCAGTGGTTGTAACAGGTAAAATTTTAAAAAAAGATGAAAAGTTAAATTATTACGTTACTTTTTGCGGCTCCCTACGATTTTTTTTTGGCAGAAGAGGGGCATAATGGCTCTTTTGATGATAAAGGTTGCAGACCCCTGATCTACGCTGTATGCAAATAAAAGTGCCTGTGTGACATCTGGGACACAGCTTTGACTAAGAACTCTTTTTTTTCTTAACTTATGGCTTTAAAAAAATATATATTGAGATATATATCGTATATCACCATCGAACTAAAAAAATATCGAGATATGAATTTTGGGTCATATCACCCAGTCCTATGTCTTAATATCTCCAGACTGAGCTGTGGTAAGATCTTTTGTTTTCTTTCTTGTGTTTCAGTGACAGCCTTAGCCATCACAGCCGGGCAGGTAACAAACCTATTTGCTTATTTATTTATTTTTATCTCTAAAACTCATAGGTAAAGTCATACATATCAAGATATGTATTCATTGTGAAGCATCCTGATGATCAGTAACCAAGTGTTTCTTCCTGGTCTCAGGTACAGCAGTGATCTCTGCTCCTATTGTCCTGGGGGCTGTTGGTTTCACCTTAGTTGGAATAGCAGCTGCAGCTGCTGTGGACAATGGAGGAGTGGCAGCAGTGGTGATGTGCGATACCACTGATTTCATTTCCGATCCGATACCAAGTAAAATTCAGGGGGCTATTGACGATACTGATCTGATACAAATACTTTGTACAAAAACTTATTTTATTTATTGTATCTTTTATTGTATCTCAAATTATAGCGTGATAATGATTACAGGACACGAGATTACTTGTTCTTATCACTTAATGCAGAGTTCATCATATAGAAATAAAAAAACTGAAGTTGTGCACTATTTGAACACCTTGCCTGCCTGCAGCACTAAAGGACTCCGTGAGAGATGTTCGTCTCGCCCTTGCAGCACCTGTCCCTCTCCTCCTCTTCAGTTCGCCTCAACATATGCTCATCATATTCTGTGATATGATTTACTCTGAGGTGTTTGACAAGGTTAGTGGTTTTGCCACAACACCTCACTTTCTAGCCACATGTATCGCAAACCACGTCTCGGCTTTTTGTGGATGTAAAATACATCCGCACACAACTCCAATTACGCTCAACCATTGTTGTGAGTGCACACGCCAGGGGCTGCGACACATTTATACAGCCGTATTTCGCACATGACTATGAAAGGCGTATAAGGAAGTAGTTCCTTCCAATGTAGACAATGCAAATAATATAGTTTATTTCCACTGTGTTCCTGTTAATGATAAACTACAAATTACTAAAATATCAATATTTTAATGTGAGAAACGATTCTAGAACATAAATGACTGGTATCGGAAGAATCGATATTTCAGTATCGATCCGCACATCACTAGGCAGCAAGTAGTGCGGTGGCTGTTCATGGCATGCATGTTTTTTTCAAGGTTCAAGGTTCTTTATTTGTCACATGCATAGTTATACAAGTATAACACACAGTGAAATGTAGCCTGACATGTGCAAAAAT
>NW_024585420.1:0-1826 GCF_018398535.1 Haplochromis burtoni
GAGAGCGAGTTTTGAGATGTGAGAGATTTGTGAAGTTTAGTGTGTTTGGAGCGTGTAGTTCATGTGTTGTCTTGTGTAGTTAGTGTGTAGTGTTGTGGATAGTTTTGCATTGTGTGTCAGAACAATGAGGCGACTGCTGTCTCCAGGTAGAAACAGGAGTGATACACCTGCTGCTGTGAGAGCTGCAGGTATCAGGCTGTGATGTTCTCCTTTATAGTGGACAGAAATATCTGGAGTGGCACAAATAATTTGTGGCATCTTATTGAATGCAGAACAGCTGATTGTTCTGTAAATAGTTTGAAATGGTTATTTAAAAAAGGGTAAAATGGCTGCAAAATTTGTGCATATGATTTTAAAATTGACAATTTATATTTGCATTTAAAGTTATGAAATATGATTTAATAAACATGTTTCTAGTTGTTACAGTAAAAAATATATAACTTTATCTACTGTCTGTCTGATTTTAGATCAATTGTGTTAATGCAGTATGTCAAAATGAAAACATCTGTAAATGCAGACACGTGAGGTTGTGCTGAAAAGGATGATACCAAACAAGGCAAAGTAACTAATATTTAAAGGTGAACTGTAGAGGTAAAATCAAAAGTGGTTAAAAATAGCCAATTATACCCCGGACCCCAGAGGCTTAAACTTTTTTTAAAGTAAAGCAGTAGTTACTTTTCAAGTAATTAATTACTTTTAGAATCTGGTAACTCAGTTACTACCTCAGTTACTTTTTTGAAGAAGTAACTAGTAACTATAATTAATTACTTTTTCAAACTTGCCCAACACTGGGGTCAACATACCTGAGCCAGACGATTGATTCATTACCAGACCTCAAGACATGCTGAGGAGGTAATTTAGCATTTTAAATAAGCTGTGTTGGATCAAGGACACATCCAAAACCGGCAGGACACTGGCACTTGAGGCCATTAGTTGCCTACCCCTGACTTAAATGAAGTGGATGGGTCTTCACTTATCCTCTACCAATTTTGAGTTTACCTGGGGCTTAAGGAGACGGCTGGTAGATGTCAGCCATGGAAATATTGAGAGTGGAACGGGGCTCACCTATACTGCCACTTTTTCCACCATGATCATGAGTACTACATCAAAAAAGTATTTTCCCTTTTAAACAACAGACTGTTGATAGAGTTACTGCCATGGTCCGGAGTCTGTGACTCCGTGTTTATGTTTAAGTTTATTATTATTATGGGTTTTTGTGCTCCTTTTTCACATTTCATGTTCCTGTGTTCTGTGTCCCCCAGTCTGTGTTAGGTTTGTGTGGCTTGTGTTCAGTTGGTGTGCTTCCTGTATTTTACTTTGAAGGTCCGTGTCTAATCTCAGTGTGTTCAATTTACGTTTCCCCTGTCCCATCATGTCTGGTTACTCCCAGCTGTGCCCTCCTTCTGTGTCTCATTCCCTCGTTATCCCTCTGTGTATTTAAGTCTTGTGTCTGCCTCTGTTAGTTGCTGGTTCGTCTGCGTAATCGCTGGTGGGCATTCTGCATATTTCCCTTTGACTCCCTGCATCTCTGTCTCGGTTTCTGTTTACTTTCTGTTAGTTTTTCCCAGTTTAGGTTTTCTTAGTTTCATGTTCACCCTCGCCATCTCTGTTGAATCCACATTTGGTAAATAAACTCACTTGCACCAGAGCTGCCACATCTTGGGTTCTAAATAATTCACGCACTGTTTGCCCCGGCAACCCGTGACAGTACGAACCAGCCCCCATGCACCCAGCGGCACTAAATCCGTCCAAGGAGCTCCGGGTCGACGTTACCTGCAGTGTGAAGATTCTCCTCGGTCTGTGGCTGGAAAACTCTCCGGAAGAGC
>NW_024585420.1:2445-8560 GCF_018398535.1 Haplochromis burtoni
AAGATAAGATAAAATAAGATAAGATAAGATAAAACTTTATTAATCCCTCGGGTGGGTTCCTCTGGGAAATTCGTTTTCCAAAAGCACAGCACTGACAGAAGTTACAGAGTTACAGAATATTATATATATATACACACACACACACACATATATAAATAGAGAAGGTAGAGTAATTAATCCTCAGAAGCACAAAACTTTCTGAGGAACCCCGAGTGTACAATAAAGTGTGCAGATGCATTGGTGTGGTATAAGTCCAACCTGATTGACAGATGAAGTTGAGCTGCTCCCCACAGTGCAGGTCCTGCCACATGAAAGGCTCTCCATTGCCCATGGCTGCACAGATGCTGGAGTAATAGTGAGGGACAAAATCTTGTGGCCAATTAAAGAAATTCATGGGATGTCCAGACATCCAGAACCAGTCGTCTCCTCTTAGGGATCTGTTGGACGTAGTGAATAAAAATGCTAATGATGTAGCCTACTGATTTTAACACTTGTTTCACATTTTCAAGTTATATGATCCAATTTTATCTTTATGACACTGTCTTAAGCAATATTTTATGGTACAAGGTCTGTCTATTGACCCCTCAGTGTGTTGAAGAGTTGTCCTCCACCTCTACAACAACAACAACAACTACTACTACTACTACTACTACAACAAACTTTATTAATATAGCACCTTTAAAAACCAGTGGTATACCAAAGTGCTTAACATACGAGAGGGTCAGATACAAGTAAAAGCGAAAGATGAAGGCCATGGCAAAGTACTAAACATGCTAGCAGGTTAATCGCATTAAAAACAAGGAAACAACAGAAGAAAAGAAAAGGGCCCCAAATTGTAATGTTTCCACCTTTGTGCTGAATGTGGAGTTGGTGATCATACTCAGCATTTCTCTTCCAACAATTAAAGCAAGTCAATTTGATATTAAAAAGCTGAGTTTTAGTTTCATCTACCAAAGCACTTTCTTTCAATCCTTCTAATTTACATGTTCACAGGCCGTCTAGAGCAGAAAGACCTTGCACGTGCTGTTACGACCCAGCTCAAAAGCTGCAACATGTATATGGAGACTAATACCATAATTTCACAGAGGTTTTATTTTAAATTACATAACAAGTTGGCTAAAATAGCTGGTACCACTAAGACAAAGACTAGTGAGCCTTTATGAAAGCCCGCCCGGGGACAAGACTCAGCAGTCCATCTGCATCTAAAGGACAAAGGTCACTCTTTTTCGAGGATGCCAATGTTCACATTTTGGACAGAGAGGACAGATGGTTTGAAAGAGGAGTGAAAGAAGCCATCTATGTCCACTGTGAGCGACCATCTTTGAACAGAGGCGGTGATTTACGACACCAGCTGTCTGCCATCTATAATCCAGTTTTAAGTTCCCTTCCCAGACACCTTAACGCCCACTCACATCCTGGGCCATCTGACCTCAGGAAATCACATGATTGGGTGGGGCCAGGTTTCACAATGAGCTCACCTGAAACTCTGGCTGATTGTGACCCACACCAGCTTTCACACCTTGGCTCATGCGATTAGGTAGAGGATCATCAGGGGGTCCTTTTGTCCCTCTTTGAGGGGTTACTCCCACTGGGTTTAAATCTGGGACTCTCCACCATTGACCCTTAGAACTGAAGAAGCTTCTCGGATGAGAGGTGAAACGTCTTCAAGCAACTTAAAGAAGTCCAGACGCTTTTCTTTGCAAGCTCCTTAGACTAAGCTGTAGTAGTTTAAATATCTATTTAAAAGACTTAGTGTCTTCTTGTAAATGCGGAGTCCTCTTCACACTAATTCTGTTTACATTATCCGTGCTTCCTTTAGAGAGTATGATTAGACCATTTCCCTTTATCTATCCATGACGCGAGATGATATTAACCAGTTAGTAAAAGTGCAGGAATTTCTCAGAAACAAAGACCCAGATGATCCTTAAATTCCTGCTTCTGAATTCAGATAAAACTGAGGTTACTGTATTTGGCCCTAAAAGTGGACCAGCATAGCAAAACAAGTAATGGTCCCCTTGGGAAAACAAATCTATTGGGCATTTTTCTTGGCCTTCAGGTGATGATTCTCATCGCTACAGTGCTGGACAGGGAAAATAATCTGTTCCTCACATACGAGGTCTTGTGTCAGGCTCCATCTTATCTTAATGACCTTTTGGTAGCGTATTACTCCATTAGGGCCCTTTACCCTCAGACTGCAGGATTACTTGTGGTCCCTAGAGTATTTAAAAGTAGAATGGGAGGCAATGTTCTCTCTAAGCTGTGCGTGTGCGCAAGTGTGCACTGCTGACAAAGTCTCCACACACAGAAAGTCTGCACTGTGCACAAAAACAATTCCAACCTTAATCGAAACGCTCAGACACGTGAAAGATTCGAGGGAACGTTGATGGGAGGCAGAGCCTTCAGCTTTCAGGCTCTTCTGTGGAACCACGTTCAGGTAACCTTGAATCCTTCCTTATAGTTAAGGTGAAATAGATCTAGACTGTTGTGGAGTTTCCCATAATGCACTGAGGGTTTCTTCTTCACTAAACTCTTTTTGGTCTCCATGCACTAATACAGCACTGCTAATTAAACTCAGCCTCTCTCTCCTATAATTTATGTTTTGCCCCGTCTCCCTTCCCTCATAATAGGTATATATATACACAGTGGTTAGCCTATAAGCTTTAACTTTTCGGATTCAAAATTTAACTAACATTAATTCTATTTTGCATACTCTCTTGAGCCACTGAATGGTAAATGGTATGTATTTGTATAGCACTTTACCAGTCCCTAAGGACCCCAAAGTGCTTTACACAACCAGTCATCCACACATTCACACACTGGTGATGGCAGCTACATTGTAGCCACAGCCACCCTGGGGCGCACTGACAGAGGCAAGGCTGCCGGACACTGGCGCCACCGGGCCCTCTGACCACCACCAGTAGGCAACGGGTGAAGTGTCTTGCCCAAGGACACAACGACCGAGACTGTCCAAGCCGGGGGCTCGAACTGGCAACCTTCCAATTACAAGGCAAACTCCCAACTCTTGAGCCACAATTGCCCCAGTGGTCAACATGTAAAGTGTAAATGACTTGTGGCGTAGTTGGCTCTGACCTTGGATTGTGTGTTTGATCCCTTTTGTAAGTGGGACACTGGACTGTCTTATCCCTTTGTTTGTTTGTTTTATCATTGTACTAATAAATAATCTCTTAGAATTGTATTGGTTATCATCTTTGCCCACGGCTGAGTCGGTTGTTCTGACATAGAATTTAAAATGAACATGTGTACTCACGTTTCTGAGCTCATTACTCACAAACAGATGATTTGATAGATTAGATAGTGGCGTTGATCCATGCACCGATGGGGAACATTACTTTTGCTTTGAATACTTTATGTACAGTCTGGTCATTTTGCATAAAGCACTTTAATGAGTAACGAGGCATGTTCATAGTGTTTTGTTGCTACTTTTACAGGAATGCTTCTAAAAACATGTCTAATAATAAATATTTTGATGGTAATTACAGAAGTTGCACACAGTTAAACATCACTGCATTTGTCTCTTTTCAGAGTAGAATGTAATAGCATGAATTCTTTTCTTTTTTTTTCACCATTTTTGCTTCACTTTCTCTTTCTTTTGCTGTAAAAGCTTGACAATCAGCTCTACAGAGAGATTGCCACAAAAGCAGCGTGTGTGTTTGTGTGTGTGTTTTGTTCAGCTCCGCTAGTCTCCCCGTTGTTCTGCCTGACAGGTAATGCAATATATTGTTGTGCTCACCCATGTGATTGTTACCGTTCATTGTGCCAGATTGTGTATGGTAGCCTGTGGGGAAAATGGGTTTTTTTTCTGCCCTGTTATGTTCATTCAGCAGTATGCATTCACAGTCAGACCAACAGGTTCCCTTTAAGAGTGGAGAAAACGCTTTGCAAAACACAAATGAATGACTTGTTTATTGCTGCGCTATTGTGTCCTCTCTTCAACGTCACAGCAGGAGATCACTTGATGTTTGATCTCCTGCTGTGGCACTGAAAACATTCAAATTATCTTCAGATAATTTAACTAAATTCTGCCCTGATTTTACACTAATGGCCAACATTTGTAATTGTTTTTGGTTGCTTTGTTTTTTAAATCTCCTTCTGGAAAATAGTCTTTTATATCATCCTCATGCTGGGTCATTAGATGTATAGTTTTCAGCTGGTAGAAGCAACAAAGACTGTTGAATATGTCTGTGAAGGTTCTCAGTCATCCAGGTCATCGTAGTCTAAGGAGCTTCCACACTAAGTCACTGTCTCGATTGATTGAAAAGGAAGAAACTGGTGTTCTTTAGGTTTGTAATGACATTTCACCTCTCATCCAAAGAAATTGTGTCGTCCTCGGCTCAAAAATGGTCCCTATAGGTGAATGGCAAACAAGTATATGGGAATCCCAAGGACACCACAAGGGTCACCTCTTAGTGAGGGTTGTCTCTTGAAGGTGGTCACAGGGGTTGTTGGCCCTCTGCTGATCATGTGAGTCGACCTCTGTAAGACACTGCTCCACGCCACTATCACTGAGGTTGAAACACAAAAATGAGAGCTGTCGTAGTGTTTTATAGAGAACAGCAAAAATGATCTCCTGAAGTGTCTTGAAATGTGACGTGCAGCGGAGGTGAAGCCAGCCAAACAACTTTACACAAGTACTGATTAATTTGAAATATTAAAATTGAAGGTGCTGACTTTACCACACGTTACTGGAAGATACACTTGCCGCGTACACACAGAAGAATCCATTGCAGAGATGGTATACGACGAAGAAGCATAAACAGGGTGTGACCTGCCAGTCATGAGACAAGAGGCGCCACCATGTGGTGATGCACTGTATTACAATAATATCAACTGTTACAAGCAGCAGGGTTGGACATGCCTGAGGAAGGAGCTTTGCTGCATCTGCGGGGAAATGGAGAGGGAGAGATGGGCTTCCCTTACACTTATACTTATACTCATAGATTTAAATTAAAAACCTTCATGTGAAATTCTTTGTATATATCTGTGTGTGTGTGTGTGTGTGTGTGTGTGTGTGTGTGTGTGTGTGTGTGTGTGTGTGTGTCTGTATTAAATTATTAAATAAATAATGACTCTGTGAAATATGTCGTGTGTTCATCTCAGGTTTTATTTATCTCGTTTTAATGACCAGATTTAATTTTTAATTATTTTCATTAAACCTTAATGAAAGGGGTTGTACATGAAATCATGTGCATGTTATTGAGGTAGATTGCTGTGCCTTAAAAGTGCCACTAGGGGGCAGCAAGCTGTTCTATTTTTTCAGTAATTTTATTGTGTTGTTTGTACAGAATAATTTCCATTTTTGCTATAATTTTTTGTTCATTCTCCAGGACTGTCTGTTCTCTCAGTCCCCACCTCCTGCCGGCGTAGGAGGGAAATCTGTTCCTTTCTCGATAATTGCCCCACTGGCTTCTATATTTGGATCTATGTCCTCTCCTCTCACTTGCTGTCGCTCTCTTGCTGCTTTGTCACTGTTATTGATTCACATTCTCACTCTGCTGCAAAGCAAAACCATCCAGAATTGGTGCAAGGAAGAAGCAAGGAAGCATCAACGGTGAGTGACGGAGGCGAGGCAGGTCTCCGCGCCGCATCAGTACCAGAGGTATCGGCTTATTTGCCTGAGCGTGTGGGGGCGGGAAAATCTCCTTGGCTGAATCGAAGTTGTTTTTCCTTCACTCCTTGCAGAGCAGGAATGCATTATTGTTTACAAGCGAGATTATTGTTTCTGTGTGTGAGTCCGTCTGTCATTGTGGCACAGAGCGCCCCTGCAGACAGCTGCTGTGAATTCTTCGGCAGGTGTTTGCATGGCTGGGCTCTTTGTGGGAAGATTTTGTCAACACAACTGTGTTAAAACTGAGCCAAGACACAGACACAAACTTTACAGGTTTATAGTTAGGATCTAATCTAGTTAGTGCTCTAATATCACCCTATTAGAGCACTTCGCTCTCGCTCTGCAGGCCTACTTGTTGTTCCTAGAGTATTTAGAAGTAGAATGGGAGGGAGAGCCTTCAGTTTTCAGGCCCCTCTTCTGTGGAACCAGCTTCCAGTTTGGATTCAGGAGACAGACACTATCTCTACTTTCAAGATTAGGCTTAAAACT
>NW_024585421.1:0-8559 GCF_018398535.1 Haplochromis burtoni
CTGTCTTGGATTGGTTTGTGATAATGACTGACAAAGACAGAGACCAGATTCTGCACTGACAGCTCGATCTTGCTGCAGACATATGCCACATATTACAGCTCGAGTGGAGCTCTCATACACACTTTAACAAGGAAATGCCAGCCAGAAGCCATCTTCATTTGGTGCTTTGCTATTTGTGCCCAAGGTCTGTCAGGACCGTGGCGTTTTGCCCACTCTAAACTGCCTCAGGTCTGTGCAAGCTATGTTGACATGTCACATAGTAAATCTAAAACAGAGGCCTGAAGATGTTCCTATTTTTTAAGCTAACAGTGCAGTTTTGATTACGCTTTACGAAGGCATAGGCTATATGAAAGAAATTTTTAATATTAGAATTAGTGGATGGAGAAGCATTGCTTTGGTTACCTTAACTAGTTTTCTTTCCAGCTATTCTAGTTTGTCTGTAATTAAATCCCATGTCCCCATTTAGCTAAGCCTTTTAAAATGGTCCGTGCTTACTTGTGGCAGAGGATGTCTGTTATTCATTCACGCAGTCACTTTGTGGCCACAAATCATAACAGTTATAATAGCCTTACATGCGTGCACACATTCACCACATGGGGAAGTACAAAAATACACTTAAAGTCATATAAATAAACATAGAAGCATGCACATGCTGTCTCAACGGCACAGACCCAGGACTGACACACCAGCTCTTTTCAGTGCAGCCACACACTGCTCCACCTGTTTGGGATGATATAGTGTGAGACCTGACAAGATTACAGCTTCCTCCTCTCAGGGGTGAAGGAGCACATTGTTTTAGATGATCAGACAGAACCAGCTGTCCACCTTCGTAAAGGTGACTTGGTGTCCCAAGGCCAGCTTGTCTACATGTCACTCTTCATAACTCAACAACGTAGAATCACTCATGAAAACATATTAAAAGTTTACTTAGACAATCTAAGCAAGTAACATTTTCCAAAGGATAATTATTTTGCCAGTGCAAATATTATATATGAACTCAACTGTGGAAGATAATGAGTTACAGTACAGGTATATATCAGTGCATTATACAAATAAAGATGCAAGATTCATTGCACAGAAGAACTGGCTATACTGACATTTGAAATTGAAAAAGCAGGATAATTTGAAAATTATCCTGTATCCTGTGAAAAAACAGGATATAATACAATTTCCCTGACCTACTGTGCCAAGTAGATGGATTCCTGTATTTTGTAATATGGAGATCATTTTTAAGGGGGGGCTTCATTTGAATTAACACCACGCCATATGTGATGTCAGAACAGCAACAATCTGGAGTAAAAGATGTCAAACGATTAGTAATTCTTTTTGATGTGAACCTACAAGGAAGTGACGATTAGCATCAAGACGATTAGTGCATGTTCAGAAATAGTGTATGAGGCTAATTTTTAAATACTGGGCTGAAACATACACCTTGGCTGACCTAGAGACCTGATGCTTCTCAGCTATAAATAGCCACCTTCAAAAGTACTTCTGCTCAGTCAACAATTATGGAAAGTATGTGTGGATGAATCTATTTTTCATATTATGCTAATATACATTCATAAAGTGTGTGCAATATAATGTGTTCAATACAAACAAATGTACATATTAAGTCAGAAAATAAAAAGAGAAGCTTATATCAGAGGTGCTATTTTTTATATACTTGGGAGCCAAATTAATCCTTTTATCCAGTATATGTTCCCCATCTCATATCATGCCACATTCTGAAATCCTAAATGGAGATCAAGACTGAAATTTGGACTGCTTCATTTCTGCCAAGTGTTGGTACCAAATTATTGCCCATGAAGAATTTGCTTTTGGAGAGTAAAATGAGCTGAGTGACTCCATGTGAGAATTCGAAGGTTAAATATTTCCTTTACCTTCAGTGGACTCAAGGAAATGTGAATATTTAACTAGTCTGCAATTCTCAAAAATGAAATAAAGATTTTTTTTTAACATTATAAATATCATTGTGGCTTTAATATGGCCTACACCACACTGATTTCAAGAAATAACCTGAGGTCACTACATTTTGCTTACTTGTATGTTTTTCACTCTTGTAATTTTACTTTACAATAAAAAAACCAACTGAATGTATCCTTCAAGATTATCGGGTGTGGCCAGGTTAATTGAAGCGTTTCTTGAATGAAATTATGATGTTGTTCAGAGGTGTAAGGCGCACTGTGGCCAGCAACAGAAAAAAATATTTTCTGCAAATGTTACTTGATTTCTGGGTTACTATCATTTTCTTTAATGCTGAGCTTAACAGGCAAAGCAGTCAGAGGAAGATATGCAACAGGGTGGCCTAGCATTCCCACCTATCTGTACTTGAAGTTTAAAGTTCACCCAATCAATCATCAGTACAACTCTACATAAAAAAAGTTTTCAAACAAGATGATGACTCATATTCAGGCCCCAAACCAACATTGAACACTGCCAATGTTCCTTTAGCTCTACACAATAAAACTCTGTTGCTGTTTCCCTTCTGCTTGGTGACGCTATTGACTTTAACACTGTTTTGTTCTTTTCACTGTTGTCTTAGCAAACTGTGAAATACTGGCTTCTGTCCAACATACTGAGTGACTCGCCTTACCTTCGCTACCTGGAGTGGTTTCTGGTGTTCCACGCCTCCCTGGAGACGAAACCCCCATGGCGCTCCACCAGACAATGTAATTATCACTTCCTCTACAACCATTGTTCTTCTCTCTGGATCTTCTTTTTTATCTTTTCTTCTTTTTTGTAGTTATTTTCTTTTCTTCTAAGGTTTTTAATCATTCATCTGAGGACCCCCCTCAGTGCTTTGGCCCTAGTCAGGGCCCCATCGGAGAGCTCTGGCCTGCTCTCGCCTAGCACACTGTCCGGGTGCTGACTTCCCTCTGAGCTCGCACTCACACCTGAACACACAAACATGCAAGCACACACACGCACACACACACTTCTGTGTGCCCACCCATACTCCGTGTGAGCCAACTACCATCGCCAAAGGAAAAAGAGAGGGAGAAGGAGAGAGAAATATGATGGGAGGGGGTCTGTGTCTGCTTACACAGAGGAATGCCTGCCCCAAATGAGGGAGGGGAGGGTCCAGCTCAACACTTGTCCTGTCACTCAGACCTGTGCCACTGGGTGCTGTCCTATTTTTGAAATTGGAAGGCACCGCCACCTTCAATGTCTTGCCTGCTCCTCTTCAGATCAATGCAAAGTTACCATTCAGAACATCCAAATGCCAGTGTTTCATATCTGGCATTTGAGGTCGGTAGTAACCTTTAGCAGAGTCACTCTCCCATCTCGCGGCAGCTTTGCCATGAATGAAGACACCACTTATGATTAATTACTTTAAATACATTTTTTTCTGTTGAGAAACATTATCCATGTGGACAGTAAGTGGAGATTGTGGCGCTGTCAGTCATTAGTGCATGCATTCTGCCAGATCCTCTGGAAACATGCAAGGCTGTCATCATAGAGTCTTTGGAAGAAATACTAATGCTCTGGATGTAGAATCTGCATTGCTACACTGAGATTTGACCAAAGTTTATCCACAAGCATTCACATTATTGACTGAATGGCACATACAGAAGTATCCCATGATCACATAATTGCTTAAAAAATAAAATGAAAAAGTTGTTTTGCTAAAAGATTTTTGGAACAGTTTGTTGTTAATTAAATTAGAGGTAATATAACGCCTCTCTTTGCAGGCAGACATGCATCCCACCGCATGTTTACCTTTATGCACATCGATCGGTCACAACTAGATGCCACATTCACACACGCAGCCAAACTCTTGGATATGTTGGCTGCTGCAGATAGTCTGAACAGAGACATTTCACACACAAACCAAGCTAAGAGACTGGATGTCTGAGAAGCTGTACCCTAGTGCACAGTGATGCTTTGTGCTAAACGCTGCTGTCACAAAGTGCCATAAGTGGCACTCTGAAAATCCTGAATCAAGTCAATTGTAGAAACATAACTCTACTCGGGGGGAAGCTTTTTAAATTCTTAGGCAAAGTGAGCAAG
Organism: Haplochromis burtoni; assembly: GCF_018398535.1. NCBI lineage: Eukaryota > Metazoa > Chordata > Actinopteri > Cichliformes > Cichlidae > Haplochromis > Haplochromis burtoni. The sequence goes on from NW_024585421.1 coordinate 4,012, forward strand.
TGCTTTTTACCAGATTTGGCTATGTAATGTTTATATGCAGTTCTTATGCTTTTTAAGCATTGGTGATATGTCTAGTAATTATTAATACTTTAAGTGTGGCCTAAAGCAACAGATGTCTTCATAGTGTTTTTTTGAACACTAAACACGAGTCACAAGATGAAATAATAACAAAAGTTTTGATTTTAAGTTAAGGATGATCCAGAGTAAAATTGGTCCTTTTTTTTTTTTTTTTTTTTTGCTTTGTTTGTATCTTTTCTTAATTTCATGTCATTTTAATGATTTGATCTTAAACTTCATCCAATTAAAATAGATTGCATTAAAAGAAGTTCAGTGCATGTAAACTTGTTTAAATTATGTTGTATTGTCCTTTGGGGCACTGACAGACCTTTTAAACCTGTTGATGGAGGGTGAATGATCCTCTTGCAAGAAAGCCAACACTGCTATTATCAATGCGGTGGGAGGTTACTGATGATAGTTGCTCCCTTTGGCAGCCTTGCTCTGCAGCTGTTTCCAGACCTCAGGATAGTAACCAGGATCAGTCCTGGGTCAGCCACTGAGAAAAAAATGTCACACTGTCTTCCTAGAGCCAATGTCAGATCTAATAGAATACCACAGTTAAAGAAGGTACTGAACAAAACTGATACACCGGATTTTATTATTTTTATTTGATGCATTAGAACAAGTGGGGTATTAGTGGGACCTCTGAACCAACAGTTGGAAAGAGTAGTTGTGGTAATTGCTCCCCCTAGTGGTCTTAGCATCCCTGAGTTTTTACATAATTTCACAGTTTTAATGGTAATTTCTGTCTCTTTTGAGGTTAAAAAAAGCCAATATCATTACATAATTTTAGAAGTTACAGAGACATTTCTAATACCATCTTTCTGGAGAATACAAATTCTCCAATCCATATGAATCCAAACACTAATATTGGTAATAATGTTGGGAAAAACTTGAAGGATCTCTGACTGTCTGGGAACTCAGACCATTTCCAGACACTCTCACAGAGCAGTGAGAAATGTTTGAATACAAAAATACATTTGTGATATTGTATGACCGACTTGCACAGTTAAATAAACACAGTGTGTCTTTGCTGAAAGGGACTATGTCTCTGCTAAACTAAACACTGCAGTGTGAATAGTTGTGGTTTCAGTTAGAAAAACTGCATAAGTCAGGAAGAGGTCTGCTCAGTCATTCTATCCAGGACAGGAGCTGCCTGCCTGGAAGCATGTTTTTTTTCCTTTTTCTTTTCTGTGGACATGGGAGAATTTCTAAATGATGCAGTGTCTTTGTCCTGCTCATGTTCCCTTTGTTAGTTTGTGTGTGCCCATATCTTCTTTCAACATTTTTTTTCCACTTTTTTATTGTTTACCTTTTCTAGCATTACACTTCAAAGAGCTGCAGACATTTTCTCTGTTCCCTGCAGCTTGTTTTTCTAATAAATAACTTCTCTGTTGTCCAACTGGCCTTGCCAAGAAGAATTTGATAGACAGATTGGTGGAGTAGCAGCAGACGCCGACTCTGCCCTTTCACTGTGGCATCTGTGCCAGGATGGCAGATACTGCCAACCAGTCACTGCCAGACCTTCGCCCCAGCTCAGATGGGGTGAAAATGAGATTGCCATTCTAATAAACATGTTGTAAACTGAGCTTTGTGTAATGTCAAGCACAAATTAACATTATGGATGTGTTTTATGTGGAAAATAAGAGTAATGAATATATTTAGACTGCTCAAAGAGACATAAATGAAGAGGATAGCGTGTCATAGTGGCGGGAATACACGCATTACAAATGAGATTATCATTTTAAACCTTCTGCTTTCAGAAATTGATTTTTACAAAACAGCTTTAAAGAATCCAAAAACATATTTTATTCAAGTTTTAAGAATCTCATATTTTTAAAATCTCAAGTTAAAAAGCTGCAGATTCCATGTGGTGGAGGAATAATTATATCATTCTTCAAATATCCTAATAGAATTTGTTCTTTGAATTAATTTGATTATTTAAGCATTCTGGTGAAGGCTGGGTCTGTCCTCTGTTATTTTGTTCAGCAGGCTGGTTATATACTGTATATATATAAATCTTTGTCTGTTAAATGTACATCATTTTGAGGTCTATCTTAACTGCAAAGTCATTTTAGGTTGGATCTGTGACACTATTAAAGGGATATCTTTTAATTGTTTTGAAAAGACTTATTTTAACAATAATTTGTTGCTTTGATTGCAGCCACTTACTGACTCTTTTACTCTGTGACTCTAGCCTTTTTTCCTGTAATCCTGAACTCTTGACCCCAGTCTGTGACAGACTGCTGCATCTCTCCCAGGACTCCCACTGTCCTCAGAGAGATGACTCCTGTATCATCTGCTTCATGACACAGGTGGCCCCTCTTAACCTCCTTGTGCTGTCACACCAGTGAGTCACACAAACAAATACATACACACACATCCAAAGTCACCCAAAATAACAGTGCAGACCATCTGTCCTAAAATATGTTATACAGGTCACTCAAACTAAGCTCTGATTGGTCAGAGATTTATACTTCAGTTCACTGGTTGCTATGCAAACATGGACCTTTCCTCCTGTATAAGAACTTACTGTATTTCAGGTGGCTTTATCTTAAACCAACCACTAAATAAATAAAAAAGTCTTTACCATTAATGATACTTTAATGTCCTCAGCGAACCTTATATTACTTATGTAATGGTACAGTACCTTCGTTACTCTGATATTTACCAGGAAACGTGCTTTTTTAAATGTTTAAAATGTAGTGAAAAGTTTAACAAAGATGACAGTCTATGCCATTATAGCTTCCAATACTGAACTGAAGGTTAAAGTGAATGTGCTACATGTTACATACTCTCAGTGCAAATGTGTTGCTGGTATGTTTGTCATAATCACAATCTTAGATCAGCATATTGGTACTCTACAGTGTATGCTGTAGACTTTTTTTAATTCCACTTATGTCGAGGGAGAACATGACTGCTACTGCAATCATTGCGTGTTCCATTCAATAGCTGTAAAGAAATGTCAATACAAAGGCCAACCTTGCTGGTAGCAGGATTCATCATCTAGTGATATGATTATTTGTACAAAATGTTGTTCGACCTGTAAAGCCTCAGCTCTGTGTAATCAGTCCAGCACTGAGAAAATTGAGTCTGGACCAAAGTGGTTAGGTGATGAATGGAGTGACATTCGTATAGCACTTTGCTAGTTTTACTGATGACTTAAAGCAATATGAGTCACATTCATTCATATACTTTACTCTGTGCATCTGGCACATCTCTCTATCCTGCACAGATGAAATTGGGAAACTTAGGATTTGGTTCTTGCAAAAGGACACGGAAGCTCAGACTCAAACCACCGACCATGGTGACGAGTGAACAAGCCACTCTGTTTCCTGAGTCACAGTTCTGGATCTAACTGGAATAACTAAAGTTTCCTGAATATTCTGACCATGAACATCTTCATAGGATAAATGAAATTTTGGGATAAGGATTTTAATGAATTGTTCTTTTTCACATAGATTTATGTTGAATTAAGGCCTTAATCGCAGATAGTTTTTCAGTTACTTTACAAGCCTGAACCTGCTTTAAACTCTGAGTAATCTGATAATTGCAGCTGCTTCCAGGAATAAATCCTTAGCCAAAAACTGCAACTATATTTAAATAAGCACATCTTTCTCTTCCACAGCATGTCTTTTATCCTGTCTTCCTTCTCTCACCCTAACCGGCTGCTGGTTGGTCATAGGGTCATATGATTGTTGGGTTTTTCTCTGTATGTATTATTGTAGGGTCTGCCTTACAATATTAAGCAGCTTGAGGTGACTGTGGATTTGATTTGGTGGCATATAAATAAAATTGAATTGAATTAAATTGAGTTGAGTTGAAAGAAAATCTGCATCATGCATTATTTCTTTAATCCTCACGGTGGCACTCTCCACTGACTGTATCACTTTTGTAGTTCATTTTTGATGAGTCAAAGCCAGCACTTATTCTCCTCGAGGGAAACGTCTGATAGGATGGAAAGGTCCAGGCTTTAAAAAAAGACGAGGAGGAGGACGCAGAAAAGTTTAACCAAAGTTTGTGAATCTGACATAAGGCCACCAGCATCCTCCATGTGGGTGGTTTGTTAGATGTGATGAGCCTGAGTAATCCTTCAACCCCTCAGCCTCTTCTTGTCAATCCATCACAGTGTAAGGTGAGGAGAATAGGGAGTGGATTGAGTTTCTGCTGGCTGCAAGATGATCCTTGAGTATTTAAGGAGCAGCAGAGCCAGGGTTTCTGTCAGTGTCACCTTCACGGCTGATGGGAGTGACAGTGTTTGTGTGATATCTCAGAGCCCATATTTGCCAGCTCCACTGGTGTACTGAAGAGGCAATGTTTTGATCACTTAGGTTTAGATGGCAAATTCTGTGTTTAGTTTGCCATGCGCGTCTATGTGCATAGGTTCAGTGGAGTTGTGTGTTTACACTGAACATGACTTGAACGAAAGCGTATTTCCTCACTTTAGTGACAAGTTTTGAAAACACCTTAAAACTGTATATGGCTCAAAGC
>NW_024585422.1:0-3244 GCF_018398535.1 Haplochromis burtoni
TTAATGGCTACCAAAAGCATCCTGTTGAGCTGCAACAACATTCATCCCTTCTGAAAGAAAGACAGATTTCAGTCTGGAGAACTTGTAAGATATCATCCCCTGAAGCTGAAGCAAACCAGGCAAACATTACTGATGGACAGGTAAATCTCACCTGGCTCGGCGAGCCTCGTCCAGCAGCTTGTCGGCCCTCTGGATGTCGTCGGCACTTTCTTGCAGGATGTTTTCCACATGTCCCAGTTCTCCCACTTTCTGCCGGATCTCGTCGGTCAGGTTCTGCAGCTGAGCCGGCGTGGTTGGCATCTGCATGTCCAGAACCTCGTTTGCCACAAGTTCAATGCTCTCAAGATCTGCAGCGTCCTCTGAAGTGCCACAAATGCAGTCAGTTTATCTGCAGCCAGCCTCTTTAAAAAGAACTTTTAATCTCCGATCAATGAAAATAAATACCCGAAATTATTCTCAGTCTATCCAACCGTGTCTGAAAGCTTGTCAAGTTATCAGAAACCAGTTTTCAGAAATAATTTCAGCTCGTTAGCGGTTTCTTTAATGTGTCGTACGCAGCAGATGACACGAAGGAACGAGTCTGTGAGCGCGTCGGCCTCTGAGAGTGTCCCAGACACACAAGAGTAGATGGTTTAGTTTCTGATGATTTCATGTACACTACATGATCTAGGATCCTTTAATGCTGCTGCACAGACAGACAGAGAGCTTCTGAGTTCATGTTTGTTAAACAGGATCTATGAGACCTGCAGAAATACAAGAACAAAACTCAACATTGATTTGCTTTTCCATCAGCTAGGGAGTTTTGGTTGTATCATGCACTAGAAGCAGCTTTGGATCCAGGTGTCGGCTATAACCTGGATTGATTTTTTTCCCGTAATGTCATGTGACGGTTGAGCAGGCTGTAAGAAGCCTGCTAATATTATGTAAGAGGGCTGTTTGTTCCACATGAAATGTGATCTTTGCTTTTGAAATGAAAGCAGTTTAAAACTGATTTAGTTTTTCCTGAAATAAAAACGCGTTCCATTAAGGAGAAGAGGGCGGGGAGCATAATGGTCACCATCAGACATGGCGTTCATAAAAAGAAGCTTATAGTTAAGTTCAATAAGGAAGATCTGTAGTCACACATCTGTTTGCTGTCCAGCTGTTTGGTGGTTTATCTACGATTACATCACTTTCTCACAGTGACACAACGTTACCGCTCTAGTCCAATCATCTGCAGTCTAATCAGCCTGGACTCTACTTTTAGTCTCAGTGCACCTTTGTGCAACCCACCCCCCTAACCCTCTCCCATGTTGCTCAGGCTCCATCCAAGCCTCCATCTTCATCTCCACCACCGATGTCTAGACTCTACGGGGTCCCTGTCACAGCCTGCGTGCAACTGTGCTTCAATGGGTCGTTAGAACCTAATCGCTAAATACCTTAACTGAAGTCTTTATGCCAATGAATCAGTTTCACTTCCTTCCAATGATCTCTCCTGATTGTCTCTGGGAAAACTGATGTAACCGTAACTACAGAGGCATTTGAACCAAACAGGAAGTGACACATACGGGTGAGGAAGTCTCTGATGTGTCTGATGAGGCTGCGCAGCTCCTCGTTGCTCTGGTCAACTTTCTGTTTGGTCCTGTTGGTCTTCATCAGGATGTTCTGAGCACTCAGCCTGGCCTTGTCCGCCTGTAGCTTTGCTTCTGACACCTGAGGACAAAACTCAGGTGAGAAAACCCAGCACAGTTCACCTGGAGTGAACACGGAGCAGCAGGGCTCACACCCACCATCTTAGACAGCTTCTCCACTTCCTCCATGGCATGGACAATTTCCTGTTCAGAGTCCCGAGCCTTCCTCAGGACACTGTTGGCCGTTGCTACCGCACCACTACAGCCTTCTCCTCCACACCTGGCCCTGCCCTCAGGATTCACGCAGCCCAGACCACCGCAGGAAGAAGACCCGCATGCGTCTTGACCCAAAGGTGGACTGCCACAGGTCTGGCAGAACCAGGACAGACAACACTCAGTGTTCATGCGTTTATACTGAAACTAACAAACGTTTGTGTTTGTAATACACCGAACTCTGTCAACCTGACCTGTGCCGCTCTCCCACCTTGCTGCTGAGCTCTGCTAGGTCCAGACTCTGCAGTTCTCCTGCCAGGTCATCCAGTTTTTGAGCATGCTCAGACTGTCTCTTCATGAACTTCTCTCGGGTCTGGTTCAGTTTGTCTTCTGTGAGCTGCCGTAGAGCAGCAGAGGCTTCGACCGGGCTGCCGCTGTCGATGGTGGAGGCGTTAGCTTGGGCCTCGGCCTCCTGGGACTGCAGGAAGTACTTAGTGATGCTGTCTGTGGCACCTAGCAACACACCGAAAGTCAAAATCAGCTGAAGGCAACTTTATTTAAATTCCTGAAATCCCTGTACTACCTATTTTAGTACTCCTTGGCCCACCTAGTTTCCCTGTGACCTTTAACCCTTTACCTCTGATGTCGGAGTTCTTGATGAACTCGACCTGGTCCAGGAGCTCCTGGACTGTCCCCTCCAGTTTCTGTGCCTCTGACATCACAGTGTCCAGTTTAGTTCCTGCAGCAGAGTCCAAGTCCTCCACCTGGACCAGAGTCTGTTCAGTAAGGTTCAATGTGTGGCTCAGGGCTCCCATCAGGTCACTGAGGGACAAACACGGGTCCGAGGTTAGCGTGAGCTGCTTTAGTGCTCAGAGTTCTTGCAACAAAAGTGTTCTCAGCAAACGGCCTTTGGATCTTTGGACCACCAAGATTAATGATTCCTCATAAAACACCAAAACACTCTGATGAAGTGCTAACCAACCGGAGACCGCCACACGCCTTTACCAGCTCAGCAGACTCTCACCCTCTGCTGGCAGGAGTTCTCAAAGTCCACAGGCCAAAAACAATGTTTGAACGGGCCACTAACGACCCGCAGGCCACACTTAGAGAACCCAAGCTTTAAGGAGATGAGATTGAGAGCACATATGTAGTTTAAATGAGAGGTGGTGAGGATTCGCCCAAATTAAGAGTTCTTATGACCTAATGGCCCATCTATATTTTTACTGGCTTGTAAAAAAGGTTTTGTTATATTTTGAAATATTAACCTAATTTAATTGACACAATATTCTAGATTATTTCACTTTTAATCTGGAAAAGGATAGGCTTCCACTAGGGGTGGATTATTCGATTAAAATCGATTCTGGCTTGGATAACGTGATATCGATTCATTAAAATCCTGAATCAATTTTTAAATATTAATT
>NW_024585422.1:4229-5791 GCF_018398535.1 Haplochromis burtoni
AAAAGACGTGCTGCAGCATTTTGCACAACCTGCAGACGCCTAATGGATGCATCGCTAACCCCACAATAAAGTGTGTTACAATAATCCAGCCTAGATGTAACAAAGGCGTGGACTACTGTCTCACAAAGCCGTTTCGATAAGATGGGCCTTACTTTAGCTAATTGCCTCAAATGAAAAAAGTTATATCTTACAACAGCTCTGAGCTGGCTTTCAAGTTTAAGATCTGCCTCCATTTTAACTCCCAGATTACTGACGACTGGTTCAACATACTGTGCCAGCGAACCAAGATCTATAGTAGTGGCCTCATCACTTCTGTTTTCTGCTCATTAAAATGTACAAAGTTCAAAGCCATGCAGGCCCTTATTTCATCAAGACACCTGAGCAAAGGGTCTACTGAGAAGTAATTTAGGGCTTCAGGTGAGAAACGGGCTCAAACCTGTCAAAGACAGCAGAGCTAAGGACAGAAGGGTCGAGAACGGACCGGGAAGTCTGCGCAGATAGCACTTTATCAATAAAGAAGTGCAGGAAGTTTTCACAAATTTCCTGAGAGGACTCGACACCAACCGTGTGTGGAGCATGAAGGACCCTGCCAATAGTCTTAAATAAAGCACGAGGCTTACGGCAGTTTGCCTGAATAATAGCAGCAAAATGTTTCTGATACGAATTCCAGTAATTATGTAATATTTGGTACGACACCTGAAGTTTATCCTCCTCCCATTTACGTTCAGCTCTCCTACACTTCATTCAGCCAGGGTTCACATTTGGCTTTAACTTGCCTAAGCTTAAAGGGGGCCACTGAATCTAAAACGGTTTGGCAGACTGAGTAAAACCAGAGGAAGGGTTCAAAATAGGACAGCACCGAGCAACAACAGGAGGAGGATTAACTTTGGTACAAGGAAGGGAAACCTCAAACAAGACAGGCTTACGATGCGACCATGTCCCAAACCTCTAGGTTAGAGACAGGTAAATCCTGAGTTAAAACCAGACCCAACGTGTGCCCATATTTTTGTGTAGGCACAGACACACGTTGCACAAGATCAAGAGTAGATTTAAAAAGTCCTTTGCCATTGGCTTGTCGGGGCAGCACACGTGAATAAGTCCCCACCAATAAAGACACGATCATATTTTGGCATAATTTCAGCCAACAGATCAGAAAAGTCGTTTAAGAAGTCTTGATTGTATTTGGGGGTCTGTAAACCACAGCACAGAGCTCTGTGTGAGAGCGACCCAGCTCAAACACACTCGGTTCAAAGCTACTAGGTGATGTTGATGAGGGCAGTGGTTTACATTTATACTGCTTCTTAAAATCAACCGCTAGTCGTCCTCTGCCTGATATTCGAGGAGAGTTTAAAAAGCAGCTGTCCTCCGGTAAGAGATCTGTGAAAGCGCTGGACTCACCTGCCCTTAACCATGTCTCAGTTATACAGAGGAAATATAAGTGAGACAAGATCATTTGTAACCTTCACTAAAGCTGTTTCTGTGATGAGCTCTGAAACCTGACTGAAACTCTTCAAATAAGCCTCTGCAGATGATCTGTTAGCTGTTTGACAACTACTCTTTCA
>NW_024585422.1:7127-8552 GCF_018398535.1 Haplochromis burtoni
GAGGTCACACAGAGGTCAGCGTCAGTAAAGCTTCAGCGCTGACTGTAAACAGATTTTTGATCGATTATAGGCGGAGGTGGTTTTGACCTCGGCAGCCGTTGGGTCCAAACTGAAACGTGGACGGAGAACACCTGTCACAGTTCCTGCCGACCACGTTGGGGCGGCACTCACACTGCCCGCCGTGGGGGTCGCACACGGTGCTGAGCGAGCCCTGAGGGTCACACTGGCATTCTGGGAAATGGCATCAGACAAGGAGACACGTCAGAATAACGAGAAGACGCTAAAGCCTCAGTGACAATAGATTTATGACCGCAAGGAATGCGGAGGAGGAGGAGGAACCTGCCGGGTCCTGTCGAGGAAGTGAAGCCTAAGGCGATGGTGAGAGGATGAGTGACAGAGATTAACGTGAAGCGGGGGAGGAGGGGAAGGGGATAAAGATGTGAGGGATCCTGTGAACAAACGAACTACAGTCAGACGTGTGGTCTGACGGAGCACAGAAGTACAATTCCATCAGGTCTGCGGTTATAAAGCTCACACAACAAACCTTTAATGAAATACAACATTTGTCTTCACCTCGAGGACTTTCGGTCTGTTAATCGCCAGGGGCTGCTCACCTCATTGCAGGATGTCCCGTATGAGTGTTTGGGGTCGCAGTCGCAGGTCTGACAACCGGTGCCCGTCGCCATATTCCAGGTGTCAGGTGCGCAGCGGTCGCAATGCTGGCCGACCACATTGGGTAGACAGTGACACTGACCACTGCTGCGGTCACAGTGACAGTCAGAGGACGGGCAGCTGGAGGGAACGCTGCCAAGCCGGTTACAAACGCACTCTGCGGGTACACAACCGTCAAGGTTCAGCGACGATCGTTCGCCTGATTCTGTGAATGTGGTTACCATGGTAACCTCAGCATACTTACTCCTGCAGTCCTGGAGTAGGGCATTGCCATAGTAACCCAGCGTGCAGCTCTCGCAGGCGGCACCCTCGCTGTGGTACAGGCAGCGCAGACACTCACCGGTCTGGGCATCGCACGATTCGGGGTCCAGCATATCAATGTTGTTGTTGCACTGACACGGCTGACACTGCCCACCCGCCTCCTCGGGGTTTCCATAGTAAGCAGGCAAGCACTCGTCACAGCGAGTTCCTGCAGAGGACAAGCAAATGGTTCTTATAAAGACAGGGAGCATAACAATCACACACCAATTCATGCTGGACACATCGCAGAGCAACTTGGGGTTAGCCCACGGATATTTGGGAGGCAGGCTGGAGTAGCCAGCGATCGAACCACCAAACTCTGAGCAAGACCAGGTGACCTGCTCCTCAGCTACAGCCACCCCAGATGAGAGCTGGACACCATTTATGACCAAAAACCACAGCACAGAGCTCTGTGTGTGAGCGACCCAGCTCAAACACACTCAGTTCAAAGCT
>NW_024585423.1:0-8552 GCF_018398535.1 Haplochromis burtoni
ACTTCTGTGGTAGTGCAGAACAATAAAACAATTAAATGAAATGGCTTCATACCAGTCTATTTTAGACAGTGAAGATTTGTAAGGTTAACCATGGAAAGCAGTGCTGTCCAGTGAAATCTAAAAATAGACATCATTTGAAACAGAAAAAGGTAAAAGTGATTTCTCTCTTTTCATGGCACACTGCCTTGTGTCCCATAGGATTCTCTCACTGATGTTTGCATCATCCTTTAAATTACTCTTGTGGGCGAAGTTGGTTGTTGACTCTGGAAGCAGAATTAACTCTTGTTGGCTTTAAGTCCCTTGAAATCACTATGGAATCTATTGGACCAATGTTACATTAACAGATGAGCAACTTTATCCACATGTTTGTGCACCTGTATCGTGGGTAAACCCCTGGTCTTCGACAAAGCAAATTATCGCTGCTTTGTCACAGAATGCCTAACCCTAACCTAGGCGATTCAAATTCATCAGCCTGGTTCTTATTCCATGAGACCAGACAGAAGTTCTCATGCACAGTATGATAAAAGCAGCTGTTGTATTGCAGCTGAAGGCTGTGCCTAGGTTGCTAGTTAGAAAAAGATACAAGAAACCTAATGAAGCAGTAAAACAGCAGGAGATTGTCAGCATGTGTATTCAGTATATTCACTGCTGTGGTAAATATAAGTTTGGTGCTGAAACACTGAGATGTTAAAGATGCTATTTAAACATTTAAGTGGAGTTTCATCAGTCATTACATTACAACCATGTACCATGCATTTTTTAACAACCTCACAGCAGGTGGTGTTAGGCTCTGAGCTGATGAAATCAGCACAAATGGCATTCATTCTCACTATCAACATTGTCATATGCTTTTACTTCTCTCTTATAAACCTATTTTTTAAAAAAAATCCACTCATCCACGGAAATCATTACAGTGAAAGCAATCCCTCTAAACAATGAAAAGGAGAGGAATGATTGAGTGCCGCATTCATTTCTTCATCCAACTCAGCAAATATTTCAAGATCCCAGAGTTTAAAAAGGTGTAAGCCTCTTTAATGCATTAAATAATAGATGAAATAAACATGAAATAGATAAATGGTGAGACAACTTTATCACTGATCTTTTTATTTAACCTTGAAATCACTGAACAGAAACCAAAAACTGGACTCAATACATTTTTTTAAAATAAAATAACGTGTTTCTTGATAAATATTTTTGTCAATATGAAAGATATTATGAGAAAACAGACTAATATATGGGCACAATACTCACTTGCTTATGGTTTAAGGTGTATAGAATTAGAAGAAACACCAGTCACCATGATTTAACCTTCCTCTGAATGCTGAAAGTTTTTGAGACTTTCCATTAGGTCTGCAACCAGATCAGCAATCTAGCACCATTTTCTTGTCCTCAGTGTGTTGCTGTTACTGTATGTCTGGGGATGTAATGAGCTTTTATTAGGCTTCTGTCAATAACATTTTGCTACTGTTTGTATCTATGCTGAACGCTTAGGAACACTGAGCACAGATTAACACTCGGCAATGGTTGATGTGGGATTTTGCGAGTTTTTGAGAGCAACGTTCCCTTTGCTTTTTGAAAGAAGTTCATGTAAAATAATGTGAGTTGCTGGTTTAGTTTAGTGGACTGTGTGTTGGCTTTGTAATTAAATTTTTTTTATATAACACGAGAGGGGTGAATACACTGTAATCTATGTTAGATTGCCCCATGCATAGGATAGATGACTAACCTAAACACCTTACAGTAATAAAGGGTGGATAAACTTCAATGTGAGCTGTATTTTGTAACTGTACCCTCATACACACAATAATAACATGGACTGAACCACCAATCACAACCACTAGCACTTTATATAACTTCTGTAGGAATTGGCCACACATCTCACTGATCTAAGCTGCACTATTGTATAATTCTGTACAATAATAATTACAATTCTACAGCTGTTTACAACTGTTTATAACAGGGGTCCCCAATCCCAGTCCACGAGGGCCAGCGTCCCTACAGGTTTTAGATCTCACCCTGGGTCAACACACCTGAATCACATGATTAGTTCATTACCAGGCCTCTGGAGAACTTCAAGACATGTTGAGAAGGTAATTTATCCATTTAAATCAGCTGTGATGGATCAAGGACACATCTAAAACCTGCAGGGACTGGGATTGGGGACCCCTGATTTATAACTTGTATAGTTCATATTTCTGTATAGTTTCATATTTATATCCTGTTCATAGCCTGCACATAGCTTGTACACTCACTACAGCCTGTACATACTTATAGCATATTCATAACATACCTTTGTACCGTGTACATTGTAACATACCCATATTTTTTAACCCTCATACCTATAATAGACCCATTTTTGTAATATATCTATTTTATTGCTAATATATATTTTGTAATATATCTATATTATTGCTAAGCACTTTCTGGATGGATGCAAACTGCATTTCGTTGCCTTGTACTTGTGACACGTGCAATGACAATTCAGTTGAATTATGTTCTATTCTGTTTTACAAAAAAAAGAGAGAGAGTAAAAAACATGAAGATCGTGAGTTGTTTTTTGTGACAAATTAGTCGTTGCATTTTCATGGGTGAAAGTCTGACATAAAACATGAAAAATATCTATGCACATCCTCAACACCATGTGGGGCAGGTCCAGAACCGACAAATAAATAAATAAATCAACAACAAAAGACTGTATAAAAAGATGGATTTCCTTTGGGATTAAGAAAGTATTTCTGATTCTGACAGCCATCACTCACTAGTTTGAAATGTGAAATATTTGAACTGCAGGGTGGTTTGCTAAATCACAGCTGTGTGCAGCTGTGACTTTAACACCGGGGTCTTTGTGAGCTGATTCACATTTTTGGGGCCAGCCTCGAGTGCAGTTTTCTGTACTTCATAATAGCTTAATTTGTGTTTGCTGCTTGGGGACAGTAGTGCTTACATAGCCATTATCCTTAACAGACTTATGAATGACCCATACATTGCACAACAGGTTAAAAACCAGGTTTTTCACTACCAGGAGTTTCTTTCTGCAAACTTCCTTGAACAGTTTAGGAGTGTGAATAGTTTACACTCTGCTTGTTACACACACTGTGATACTTTTACTGATGCAAGGACAGGAGGAGACCAGTTTCAGTATTCTCCTCTCATCTTTCCTCCAGCTCCTCTGACTTTGTTCCACTTTTGCCTGTTGCCCACAAGAGACTTTGTGGCTGAAATGAAGGGATTCCTTTCCTAGCTAGGTTTAATGTTATCAATCCTGTTTTCTGTGCGTCACTCTCTCCCTCCTTTCCTTCTTCCACCTGGCGATCCCTCAGTATACCCGTTCACATCTGTCTCTCTCTTCCCAGGTTGGAAATTGATCGCCTTGAGCTTACTGAAAAAGGCACCCTCTGGGGACAAACACTGAAGCACCAGTCTGCAAGGCTTTCTGCTTTAATGAAAAGCTAAAGCCACCACATTTATACCTGTATAAATGTGCCCCATACAAACTGACACACACACACAGACACAAATGTATGTGCACAAACTGCAGCAGATCTGGGTCCATAATTACCTATGCTCTGTGGAGTCCTGCTGGCATTTAACAGCTGGAGTTACCACCTTGTTTCCCTGTTGAATGTGCAATTTATTTAACAATGTGTAGGGTATTCTGCCTTGGAAAATACTGGGGTGAAAATTGGGTTCCTTATGTAAATGTGTAAATAAGGATTTTTGGTTGTTTGGCGCTTAGTATCATATTCCAATTGCTTGCTATGGCACGGGGAAGCTCTAGCATGGGCACAGTCAGAGGAACTGGAGTACTTAAGCAAAGCCTAATGTCTGACAAGTTGCTCTCTGAGAGGAAATCAATATGATGTATCGATTGCTCCTGGGGATGAAGGTTTACAGGTCAAGATACTGTTTGTTGGAAATTGTTAATATCTGTGCCATGTGTGGGTGCCTTGTGTTTGTGTGTATTTGCTATTAACTGCTTGGTATACTGTATTATTTATAAAAATAATCTATGATGGAACAACATGGAGCCAGTTTCACAATAATATCCACAGGTTCTACCATTTATGCTGCAGTTAAAAGATGCTTAATTATTCAACATAATGACATACAGTAAATATGAACTCAAGTCCATGTCATACTTTAGCATTTATAGATTGATCTGTGTTTCATTTTTAAAGCTCTATTAATAATATGGGTCTGTAGAGGGAACTCTCAGAGTTTCTGTCTGTAGTAAAACAAGTTAAACTTTGCTCTAAACTGAATTATGTATTCAGTGCAACAGCTTCCTGCCCAGGGCAGTGTTGTAGGTAAAGGGAAAGATTTGAAATTATGTATACTTGTTAAAATGCCACACAGAACAAATTAAATCAGGTGTAACCAATGTCAATTAAATATTTTTTTTTGTTGTTACTTTGTTTGTTTTAACTTTCTAGTCAAACTGCCCTCAGGTGCTGAGAATAAGAAGCAGCCCACAGAGTTCTCTCTGATGAGCATTCCCAGCTATTGAAAGCTGCTTGGCTGCAGTGTTTGTTCATATGTGTGCATAACACATGGTCAACTCACCCGTGTGCCTCATGTCTTAGCCTGGCTGGAAGCATAACAGTATGTAGTAGTTTTCTTTCTTCTCCAGTTTTGCATCCTTCACCGGCACGTTGCACTGCTGCATCTAGCTGATCAGTAATGCAATTCTTAATCAGTGGCTACTGTGTGCTGGAGTAATTACCTCCTCTATTATCTGACCACATCTCTTAGTATGCTGTAAGCAACCTTTATTCGTGCCACAGGCAAAAAGACATCGAAGGGGCGCTGAACAGGCACAAGACCAATAAGCATGCATAAGCACCGTCTTCATATTACTTGAGTGCTTGAAAAGACAAACAGATGAGACGTCACCTTTCTGCACTCCCCATTCTCACTTTCTCGGCAGGCTTCCTCTCTTTGCCCAGTCAATCAGATAGCCATTAGCCAGTATTGGTCCCAAGGGCTAGTCTCTCAAATACTGCACCTCTATGGGAGCATTTCCATTCAGCAAGATGGCTCACCTCCTTGCTTCACTGTGATAGCAGTGTAGCCCAGGGGAAATAAAGACAGTCGCAGTTAAATCAAATCCAGAGCACAGTGGGAGAGACGATGGCTCAGATCGGCATGTTACTGGCATTTTCAGGCACCTTCTGTGCTGCTGCTTGAGCCAGCCCTGTGGGGAGGTGGGGGTCTGTAATTGTTTCATATTGTTAACACTGCCCAGGCTGCATTTTGCAGGTTTGATTTTTTTGCTGTGGGCATCAACCAGAAATTGTACTGATATCTAGTTCTAAAATAATGATAATAATTTCTTTAAGAATATGCATTTTTTTTGCATTATGCAAATGTCTAAAAACATACAAAAAGAAGATACAATAGTTTGCATTTGAGGCTTTTTTATTAACTGCATTTCCAGCAATTGTTTGCTTGTTAGCCCTTTCAGAAAAGGAACAGTCATGGTGCATTAGCATGAGCTGCAGAGATAAAGGCCAGTGTGTGACAGCAACTACTAGGTCACTATATCCAGTGTCCTTTTTTGATAAGACAGTTCGTAGCACTGGAACGTGCAGGGACTGCTTTCAGTGTTTTATGTTATAATATCAGTTTATCCATCCATCTATGTATATTCACCTTACAGTTTTCTGTGTGAACATCTCTGTCTTTGCCTATTTTCTGCGCTACCTACTTTTGCATCCACCGTTTATGGTTTTGCTTGTTAAGAGACACATGCTTCAAGCTCCAACCTGTGAGAAAGACAACATTGTGTTGTTCATCATCTGCTGTCTCTCTGTCCCTCTTCCTAAGCCATCAGCCTCTTGTTATACGACTGTTTATCAACCTGATGGCAGTTTGCTAATGGTGTCAGCGGACTTCAATTAGCTCTCTGCCACGCTTGGCTGCACCGTCCGTTCTGCTAGAGAGGGACTTTAAATTGTCTGATATACCAGAGCCATTAAATGTGAATGGCTAATGGGAGTTTAAACTGAGAGGTAGAGAAAACCAGTTGAACAAGGGGAAAGCAGCATCCTGCAAGTGGACAGTTTCAGTTTTTTCCACCTGTTATTCTGCTTACTGGCTTAAAGTGGTAAATATATTATTTCTGTGGGATGTGATGTGTTCTGACAATACACTGCAGATGACTTTCTTTTCAAAGCTCTTTTGGTTCACATAGATCACAGGCACAGTTTTAGGTTATTTGTGTCAGAAATCACATGCTGAAGAAGAGGCATTTACCTCACAATCATATAGCTACTCTATTCCAAAAGTCATTGGTAGGAAATTCAAAGGTAATCTTGTAATCATGAGCTACAGTTTGGAGGAAAAAAAATACAATGTCAGAATGGGAATTCCAAATTTAGACTAGAAAAGGAAAATGCGTGACCTCTACCACCAGTATTTACAGGAACAATACAAACAAAGCAACAGCACCATCTGCTATCTTCAAACTGTCGATAACTGTGGGTCAAGCAAAGGGCATAGGCATTGTAAGGCAGCAGGTGGTATTTTTCACTCTTGCTTGTGTCTGTGAGTACAAGGGAAGCTTTGCACAATGCTACCACCTTTAGGCTCAGGCAGGCAGAGTGGACACTTTATTTTCATTCTTCTATTTATTCATTTATTTTAGGTACGTGAGATTTGTAAAAGCTGATAGAAAAGAATCTCTTTTTATCACGTCGACTCATATTGTTGAACTAACAAAACTTCTACCGTTGGTCAAGTACAACTTTTCAGTGCTGGATGGGACTTTTGGACGTTAAGGGCACCGGTAACACTGTGCCAGATGAAGTATTGGCGTATTTAGGTTGTCTAGACACAGCAGGTGTCTCAAAATAGAAACCATTTATTTCTGTCTTCCAGCAAACAAAAGCTACAGCTTACAGCCAACCACCACTGACTGCCAAACAATAATGAACAGTGAAAACAGAAAGCATTGTAAAAATAGAAATGTAGAAGCTATATTTCCCATTACATTACTTATACATTAAAATTAAATATTACTCTAGATGCTGGTAAACGATATAAATAAAATCCAATCCAGTCAATTGATGTGTAGAGTATTGAGTAAATTACCTTCATTATCCTCTAGAATTCCTGAACTCAAACCCCCTTATTCACCTCAAAAAAAGTTATTGTTTTTTCCTTCCACTTTTTAATGGGTACATTGACCTTTTTTTTTTTTGATTCAGTTAAAGTCCATTTTAGCACCAATCAACCTGACTTTACTTCACAGAAGATATTCAGAGAAACCTGGGTGCAGAACCAGGATCTGCTGGCAGAAGTCCAGGTATGCTAAGGTTGTGGAAACGTACAGAGTCAAGACATGTTGCTGTAGGCGCTTCTTTAAAAAACTAGCTTTAGAATCTGAATACTTTTGTAAATAAGAGTTCATTTTTTTGATATTTATTTTGATATTATACTGATATGTAACAGTCATTGCTTTAGGAGACATCCAGCGCTAATCAAAAGGGTAAAACAGATGCCAGCTAAGGAAAATATGTCAAACTCTAAAAGTAAACAAACTCTTGTGAGTGTCTTAAGACATATGACTACCATAATGACAAAAACTACAAAAACATGCATAAAAAAAGGGGGGGAATTAGGTTTTAAGTTCTAAGAGGAACTCTAAGTTCTGTTTTTTGGTTCAATTAAAATACCGTATATGAGTGGAAATGCAGTTAGTTTTCTCACGTATCTCTGAACCCTTTATTTTTTTCAATCAGTACCTTAAAGTTACAACAATTTGGTATCAAATGTCTTTAATGTCAGAATTTGCACAGAGGTGGAGAGAAAAAAAAACCCTTTTCTGCTAAACTGATCAATCTTTCACGTTGAGGATCATTGCTGTTGATTGCAGTTGGATTTATTGCTATAACCAGGCAGTATTCAGTCATCTTCAGCAGAAAAATCCAGACCCAAAGACATCAGGATAGCACCGAGTGGCTGGGACTTTCTTTTTTTTTTCCACATTCACTAGCTTGTGCCCTTATGTGAAATCATACCAAAGGGAAGGACGTCAACATGGAGTTGCACACTAAATGCCAGAGACCTCTGGGGGAGAACAGTCAGCTGAAATGGCCATCATCCCAGAACCTTGCACCCACCATGTTTACCTCTCTGCAAATTCTCACACAAATGGAAAAATACATTTTCAAATGTCTGTCTTTTGACACAGGGGACTTGTACTTCAGCACGTATGACGAAGGCACGAGTGGAAGAAAATGCACTGGCAAGAAGCAATCTAAAAATAACAGCCGAGCTGGAAGCTGTCCACACATACAAAACAATACCATGAAGGAGAGACTGGGGTTTTTGCTTTTTAAGGGCTAAATCATGTTTTTATTTCATTATTGTATGAGCATTTTCTAATCCTACTTTTTTTCTTTTTTTTTTCTGCCTGTCCCGTTTGGTTCTTTTGCCATCAGAATTATTGTCTAAAGGCGAGGAAAGATGCCCAACGGATTTACTTTACCAAATTGACCATCCCAGCCTTGCCGTAATGGTCTATTTGATTCATATTTTATTGTTTATTT
>NW_024585424.1:0-8547 GCF_018398535.1 Haplochromis burtoni
AGGACTTTAATATCACCAACCATTCCCATGTTATCACGGTGTATCCATATAAATGGCCCACCCTGTAGTTTTGTACAGTAAAAATGTAAAATGTTATGGGAAACCCCAGCCTTTAGAACACTAAAACAATTGCCTTCTTGCAAACTTTACTTATAGCTGTATGTTTATATATTGTTTTGCTTGTTTGGAGTTAGAGGGATCCATACATTGAGATTTCAAGCTATTCTCTTTAATTCAAACACTTAAAAATTTGTCATTTTGAATGAAAACTTGAGATAAGTGCATTTTTGATTTTTATCTTCACACATGATTTCTTCAACAACTAGACGTAGACTGTATAAACTGCAACGAATACATAAAAGAACAAAACAAAAAAGTTATATCTTTGAGTGGTGCATTGGGTAGCATTCCCCAAAATGCAAGGGGACACTAGATGCTTTACAGTAGTAAGATGTTTCTTTCTATACCTTCTTTCTAGCACAAACCATCCATCTGCAGCTTGGGTCTTGCTTTTTGGGTGTTAGTAGGATTGGCGTAAGTGCTACAAAATTTGCATCGAGGTTGGTAGACTGATTCGCCCAGCTACTACAGCTTGCATGCCAAATTATCCTTGGACAATATACTGAACCCTGACATGCCCCGCACGCGCGCGTGTTTGTGTGTGTGTGAATATTGCACAAGTGCATCAAAGGTGCTTAGAAAGAAGCTCTTGTATGAATGTGCGTGAAACTGGATGAATGATTCTTGTAGTCAAAAGCTTATTGAGTGCTTATTTAGAGTAGAAGAGCACTATATAAGTACCAGCCCATTACCATCCAGTTGTGATTGTAGAATGCCTGTAAAGTACTGACATTGATGAAATGGCATACACCTTCAGTGTGCTTTTTATATGATGAATTTTGATCATCATCTGCCTGCTGTGCATGGATTCTGTTTGCACATATTAGCGTGGGATGCTGACCTGTGTCTGCCCCACGCTGTGCAGACAGTCTGTAGTTAAACCAAAAAAGACCATGTGCACACTGAAAGTGAACAGAGCCAGCTTATCAACCCATGTGTTTCCCCTCTAGCTACTTGTGCAGTTGTCCTGCCTCACAGTAAGTGTTTTTCAAACCATCCTGCTGTCCTCTGCTGCCTTGTGATATGAATGATGACATCGCTCTATTGAGAAAAACTTAAAAGACTTTTATTCAAAATTGGGTCAGTTGAGTACTCGCTTAAAGGCCAGAATGTCTTGCTACACTTATGAACCATATCAGCCAAGAATTCTGAATCATGCTGCAGTGATTCACAGTGTTTTGGAAGACTTAATTATACATCTTTATTAGGTGTACATTTAATTAAATTTGATTATTCCTGAAAGTGTGTTTGCCAAAAGCCACAACACTGGGGACTAAAAGAATGAAGTCAAATTCACCTGTTATTTTACTGACTGGTTGAGGCTAGCTTCTGTTTGACTAAGAGGGCAATATGAAGCTTTATTCCATTATAGAAATGTAATTGATAGCTGTCTGCAAGGCCTCAACTCCACTAACTGGACCTCTCAACTGTGTTTGTGCTGTTGTTGCCTTTAGAAGATTTCAGTGGAGATACCTGACAAATAAGCTGCTTTGTAAATGGTAAATGGAGTAGTTCTTATAAAGCGCTTCCCTACTTTATCTGAGCACTCAAGGCGCTTTACATCTCTTGCCACATTCGCCAAAGCACTCTTTTCTAACATTCACACGCCAATGGATGCATCGCTAGTATCTTGGATATTTGGCATGCAGACTATAGCAGACAGGGATCAAATAAAAACCACCGGCCTTCTAGTTAGTAGGTGACATCCTCTATCACCCAACTTAGCCCCAGTGAGGACTGATCTCACAACCCCTGGTTTAGAAAACCAGTGTTCTAACCACTGAGCTATGGAGGTTTTTCAGTTCAATCTATAAGTTTAGTACTTAGAAGTGTGTCTATGTACTGCAGCTTTTATGAAGTAAGCTAGCTGGCATTAGCCAATAGCATCACAGTCTAGTTCAAATATCTATATCCAAAAAGCTAACACAGTTTTCAAAGTACTAACTCTGAAAAGTTCAGAAATCAATGGCTGATGCCACGGTGGTTAAAACATCAATTTAAAAATATGTATATTTTTTGTAGGTATTAATTTTTGAAAGGAATATCATACACCACATTAAACTATGGTCAATTTAAAGGCCACTATTTTTATTGCTGCAACTACTACAAGGATAATTTACAGTATGTGCTTTGCAGATCAGGGTTGTGTCCCTCACCTCAGGCATCGATTATTATGATATCTTGCTAATTGAGATAATATTATGCATATATTATATAGTATATAGTTTCACTGCATCTTTGTAGATAGCTAAGATGTAAGTGTGTGTTTATGGTGATCAGTTTTTTTTCTTTTTGCAGCGACTGAAGTTAATCTCAAGTTGTTGTTTAATCGTGTGTGTGTGTGTGTGTGTGTGTGTGTGTGAAAGTGTGTATAGTGGAGGGCATGCTCAAGAGTGGAGAAGAGACTTATGAAAACAGCCTTAACTAGCTTATTAGTTGAACTATAGGTCCACAAAAAAGAACCAGGCAGATTTTATGACATTATAAAGTTTAGCTGTTAAGACCTGTCACCGTATGGTCACTACTTAAATTTGTTCATTGCTGTAGGTGCACGCTAACCCTACTTTCGAACATACTTAATTGCAGCTATATTGGCTAATCTAACAATCTAACAGCGAGTTGATAGGTGGTGTCCAAAACAGTACAGGTGGATGTTCAGTTCAATTCATTTTTATTTCAAACATATACATTCACCAACATTCCATAATATCATTCCATTCAGTTGTTTGAAAAGGAGTAGGCAGAAGTATCTACTTTTGTTAGGATGCCTGGGTCGTTGACCCAGGGTTTTGAGTTTATATATTATTTATCATTTCTATGCTTTGGTTTCTTTGTTAGAGTTATGTCTTATGGGTTGTCTCTGTGTAATCCTTAGTTGCTGTCTCCCCTGTCCGCTATATCCCCGTGTCCAGTCAGTGTCTGTGTCTGCCCTGGTCCCACGTCTCTGTTCCCTCTGTTGTAGTGCCTGCATGTGAGTCTGTGTCTTTGGTTCAGTCTGTGTTATGTGTTTCCTGTTTTACTTTGAAAGTCCATGTCTGATGTTAATGTATCTGGTTTTGCTTCCCCTTGTCTCGTTAGGCCTGATTTGCCCCAGCTGTGTTTCCCTCCTGTTACCCATTCCCTGATTGCTCCCTCTGTGTATTTAAGCCCTCTGTTTCTCTGTGTCTGTGTTGCGATCTACTGTTTATTTAGCTGTGTGTTCTGTCAGTCCTCTGGTTTAAGTTTAGTTTGATTTCCCCCCCCCAAGTTATGTTATATTTTGAGTTTTACATTAAAGCTGTTTTGAGTTCACGACTGTCTCCGGAGTCTGCACCTTGGGTCCTATTCCTGTCTGCACACAGCCACACGTAACAACTTTATTTACCCCCTTATTTCTTTTTTTGAGTTTTATCTTAAACTGATTTAAACTGTTTATGCTTCTGCCGTTAAGAATATCCATTAAAAAGTCAATCTATAATATGAAGTCTTATTTTTGCCACTGTCAATTGAGCTTTTTTAAAAATTTCAGTCACAGTGGTTGATAACCAATAAGTACCTAAACCGTTACACATGAATGGGAACAAAATGGGGGTCTTTGGGAACTTCTCAACTGATTTTGATTCTAATTCCAATATGTCTGTTCAAAACCATCTATTCATTGATGCAGTAAATAGAAAGGGGCTTCGGTTTGCTTTGAGAGTCTCTTGCACCAGTGAAATGCTAAATGAAGCATTATTTATAGATTTAATTTTGAGGGTGACTTCAGATTGATTCCAGAAAGACCTGAAAATAAGCAATCTTTTAGATGCAAGGGAAGTGTTAGGACAGTATGACAAGACAAAATATGTGTAACTGAGTTTGGACATTAATTCAACTTAGTTAACCCTAACTGAACAATGGTTTTACAGTTTAGAAAAGACAGGCATCCTTGACGTGACCTAAACAGTGAAGGTTGCCTCATACGACACGAGTGCATACGCCCTGAGCGGCTCTTCCACGGTGTGACTCCTGGACCTTTTGCTTCATGTCAGTCCTCTTTTTCTGTGCTTCTCGTGATTCTTTCAATTTTGAGTCAGATGTCAAGATTCAAGATCCTTTTATTTGTCACGTACATGTCAATATTTTAAATTATGATTTTAGTCTCAAGCCATATTCTTAAGTATTTTTGTAACAAAGAAATATGGCAAACTGGAAACTTTAATAGCAGGATGGTTGGGTGAGTGAGAATTGCATAGTTTAAAAGTGATTAGAAGGAAACCTGGGGCCAAAAAAATAACTTGTTCAGCTTTATTTCTGCCACCAGCAGCTGTTATCATTGAATCAGCTCTGATAAACTCACTGTAATGTTACTACATATGTATTGGATCTGGGAAAGAATGCTAAATATTGGTACCACGATGCATCAGTGAAAATTAACAACATTTAATATTTAGATGGAACAGTTGAGATCATCGCTAAGATAACATGAATAGATGTGTTAATTGTTGGGGTTTTTTGGTCTACAACTGCAACTATATCTTTTCTTATTTCAGGAGCTGCTTCAGATGCTTTCACATCTTCACTTTATTTCGTTTTGCTTGTGGAATCATTCAGTTGATTGCAGTGAGGTGCCTTTTATAAAAAGCCCCTTTTATTCAGTAGTGAGTTCACGATGTTTGTTGGTCTGAGGGTGTCTTTTTAATGTAATTGATGAAAATTGTCTCAGAAAAGGCACAGAATACATTTTCACTAGACAAGATCTACATTTTTGTTTGTAAAACAATCCCCTATCGAGGCAATTTTACTTGAATCACTGAAAAAATGGTTATTAATATGTGTAAGTGTAGAGATAGAGTTTTAGACTCAAGATCGATAGTGTTAGTTTAGTCAGGCCAGAAAGTCAGGCTTGGATGTAGTCACAGCAGGTCATCATCATCAGCTGATAGCTTAACTAATCGCCTGCTACACATTTTGTTGACTGCTACATATAGTGCGTCTTAAATCAGCTACTTTAGCTTGCCTACAATTCCTGCACAGCTGCAAGCCAGTTTGCAACCCACCTCTATCTCAGCTGTAAGCTCATGAGACATTATAATGTTTAAATTTACACTGTGCAAATTTCAGCGTTATGCATAAATTTAATCTAATTTGTTCATCAGTATTTATTTTTTCCTGATAGTTATCAAGTGATTTTTGTACTGTTACCTAAGATAGGGTGACCATATTTTGATTTCCAAAAAAGAGGACACTTGGCCCAGTCATGAAGAACTTTAATAATACTGTTTGCCTAAAGAAAATTTTAACATATTTAAACGATGCCGTCTCTGTGCAGTTAATGAATGGTGAAATAAAAAAATGTGATATAGGCTTTTACAAGTCAACAAGGGCAAAAAAAATAACTTAAAAACTTCTGGAATTAAATAATGGTACAGAAATAAGGCCTCATCTCTATAAGAGAAATTACCAGTACCGGGACGGTACAAGGGAAATGTTTTTTGCAGTTCATCTGAAAAGCTGCAGTTGTGCTTTGACATCTTTTAAACATCACTAGGCGCTGCTGCACACTGTCTGTCCCGTCTGTGAGCACAGAACAGCCACTCACAAAGCAGCTGCTCGGAGATGACGTCACACATATGGGTCCTCTGTAGGAAAATCTGGACATTTTCATTAATCTCGAAAATCCCCCCCGGACGCCCCGGACAGAACGTGAAAAGTGGATGGTTGGTCACCCTACCTAAGAATGTAAATAAGAAACTGACAAAGCTTCTGAGTCTGCTAGTGAAAACAATGCTTAAGTGTCTTAAACCTACTCTGTCTAATGGCCATTAGGGGGAGACTCTTCTGGTTGCAAGAACACACACAATTCTATAAAAGTCTATGAAAAATGGCCTTTAAATTCAATATAATATTGATTTTCTAAATTATGGTAAAAAAAAAAAATTATATGAAAGGTGTGCCTTAGGGTGGGCCTACTATTTCATTAACAAATCAGTACTGTAGGGCTGGGCCGTATCATACCGTTCACGGTAATACTGGTATAATGTTGGGCAACGATAAGAAAAGGAAATATCGCGATAGAATATGGGTAAAATGCGCATGCGCAGTGCCTTTGTTTTCATACGCACATGGCGGAAAAAGCATGGAACGACGGAGAATGAGAAGGGCGAAAGCGGATCGTTGAATGAAACAGATGAACCAGAATTGGTTTGTAAGAATGCTGCAACTTCAGTGGTATTCAACTGATTTGGCTTTCGTCCGTCAGATACACAACAAAACACTATTTTTGGTAGAGCATGCTAGCGAGCCGTAGTTATTACCGTGTTTTTTGGAAAAATACAGCACACAATCAATCATTTGATTTTTCTGAAAATTGACAGTGCCCCTTATAATCCCGTGTGCCTTTTGTATGAATTCTGGTTGTGTTTACTGACCTTGAGACGATTTTATGTGGTACACGGTGCTCGAAAATCTGTCAAATGTTTTAGTACGTTTTGCTAAGCTACAAACCCGCACCGCTTGATGGATTGTTGGAGCATTACGGCTATCGTAGGCAGGAGCCTTGCGGAGTGATACGTACTGTGCTTCAACATAATATTACCGTATTGTGTGTGTATAACCTCTTTTTAAGTTTTGTGGATATGTTACGTGGTTATGCTGAGGATATGTCGGCCAATTTCCACTAGAAATGCCTTTTGGTTAAACTGTCAGCAAGGAATTTGCATTTGCACTGTTAAATTTTTATATAACTTTAATGCACATAAAAAACAGCTGCTTGTTTAAGTGAAAATACATTGAATTTTTTTTGTTGCACTAATAAAGTTTTGGAGTTGTAAAGTATTTTGTCTAGTGTCAATTATATCGTCAGTTATATCCTTATCGCAAATTTTCAAATGTATATCGTGATAAATATTTTTGGTCATATCGCCCTGCTCTACAGTACTGTTTAAGCAGGAAGGTCCCTCACTGATCACATCCAGTTTCCAAACATCATGACAGTGCAACTACTCAGCTTAAAACCTCACAACTAGGGCTGTTCGATATAACCATATATATCGGATGACGATCTGCAAACGTCTATTGTTTCATATTACGCTATCGTTTGTTTCGCAAAATAAACGACAATATTTTTTCATCATTTTTATGGTCACTGTAGTATTAATTTCTAAAAGTTCTCTCTTTCTCTTATATTTAATATAACTACACTACAGACGGACAAGTGACTGCTTTTATCCCCTATCATTAGCAACAACGACGGTAAAACCATCGCATGGGTCCGTTATCCGCTTGTTTATTTTCCACATAAACCTTTCACAATAAAGCTGAAGATCCTGTTGAGATTTTTCAAAATAAACTGAATCACGTGAAAGAGTGTGCAGAGTGTTTACAGATCAGAAGCAAAAAAGAGCCGTCAGGTGCTAAAAAAAATAAACCTTAGACTCAAACATTAGAACAGGCTTTTTCCCGCAGCACGCCATGTAATACATACTCACAAAGAAAATGGCGGGCGTTTCAACTGTCTAAAAATGTATAGCTTTGTGCATCAGTCAAAACACTTGACTCCAGGTACATGATGCCCAGCTGAAAACACTTCACACAAATCGAGTTGCCCAAGATTCACAGAAGTTACAGAAAATGTAAAATTTTTGTGACATATATCATTGTCGGGACGATAAATGTCTTATATCGGGATATGAGATTTTGGTCATATTGCACAGCCCTACTCATAACTATTGTGCAAAGTCACTGTGGCTAAGTATATACTTTAGCATATACAGTATATGTACAACCAAAATGCAGAAGCCCTTTTGTTATAAACTAATTAACCATTACCTCCCAATATATTCCCCGCTCCTTTGTGCATTTTTAATTCATCTTAAAAGGAACTTTCTGTCAGTATATATACTATTTAAATATACTATCAGCAGAAGACCTCAATGCCCTCAGAGTGTTTTTTGTTTTTGATTTGACTGTTGGCTTTTAATTACTTTCCTGTCAGCTTACACAACTATGGATCAATACATGCATAA
This sequence comes from Haplochromis burtoni, assembly GCF_018398535.1. Lineage (NCBI taxonomy): Eukaryota > Metazoa > Chordata > Actinopteri > Cichliformes > Cichlidae > Haplochromis > Haplochromis burtoni. The sequence goes on from NW_024585424.1 coordinate 8,106, forward strand.
TTATTAAAATTTGGAAAATGAGTGAAAATAATTCATTATCAGACACCATTTGTGGTGATGGAGGTGATATAATTTTATTACATCACCTCCATCACCATCATATACATTCATTTAAACATCGTTACATATTTATACCTTCCATAATGCTCCATCCTCTGTGTTGTAATCTTGACTATTCCTCTTTGGTTTACTGGCTTTCTCACTAAGCCTTTTTTATGAGGTGCCGTAAGGGACATTATTACTGAAACGCTCTCACACACACTACTGAAATGCTCTCACACACACTACTGAAATTTTACCTCTCACACACACTACTGAAATGCTCTCACACACACTACTGAAATTTTACCTCTCACACACACTACTGAAACGCTCTCACACACACTACTGAAATGCTCTCACACACACTACTGAAATTTTACCTGTCACACACACTACTGAA
>NW_024585425.1:0-4536 GCF_018398535.1 Haplochromis burtoni
GACCTCAGTAGTGATGAAGTGCTTTGAACGCCTGGTCAGAGACTTCATCATTTCTTCACTACCAGACACACTGGACCCACTACAGTTCGCTTACCGTCCAAATCGTTCCACAGACGATGCCATCTCTCATCTCCTCCACACATCACTCACTCACTTGGACACTAGAAGGGGGAATTATGTTAAAATGCTCTTCATAGACTACAGCTCTGCATTTAACACCATAATTCCCTCCACACTCACCACCAAGCTGGAGCATCTGGGACTCAGCTCATCTATGTGTCAGTGGATCTCCAACTTCCTAACTGGCAGACCACAGGCAGTAAGGATGGGCGGACATGTCTCAGCCTCCACCACTCTCAGCACTGGAGCCCCCCAGGGGTGTGTTCTGAGCCCCCTGCTGTACTCTTTGTACACATATGACTGTGTGGCCACTACCAGCTCCACCACCATCATCAAGTTTGCTGACGACACCGTCGTGGTGGGCCTGATCTCTGATAACAACGAGACGGCCTACCTGAAGGAGATTAGGAATCTGGAGAACTGGTGCCAGAGGAACAACCTCCTTCTAAACGTCAGTAAGACAAAGGAGCTGAATAGTGGACTTTCAGGCACTAAGGGCAGGGAGAGGGAACTACCAGACGCACGCTGCGTGCATGGCAAACAGAGTGCCGCACAGGTGGGGAGGAGGGTGGGACGAGCTTCATTCAAATAAATCCTCGGAGTTCACATCACGCAGGACCTGTCATGGTCCTGTCACATCAACACCGTGGTGAAAAAGGCCCGTCAGCGTCTCTACCACCTCAGACGCTTGAGAGACTTCCAACTGCCCTCCAAGGTGCTCAGGAACTTTTACTCGTGCACCATAGAGAGCATCCTGGCGGGAAACATCTTAACCTGGTTCGGGAACAGCACCATGCAGGACAGACGAGCTCTACAGAGGGTTGTGCGGTCAGCTGAGCGCACCATCCGCTCCGAGCTCCCTGACCTGCACTCAATCTACAGCAGGCGGTGCTGGACCAAGGCCAGGAAGATCGTGAAGGACCTCAGCCATCCCAACAACAGATGTTCTCTTGCTTGAGGTCAGGAAAGCGATTCCGCTCCTGTAAGACCAACACAGAGAGACGAGGAGGAGCTTCTGCCCGAGGCGATACGGTCTCCAATCACACCACCACACAGTACTGACCCACACATACAGTTCTTACACACACACTGGACATTCTGGACATTGTTTTCACTTCATCCTTAAATCACTTTAAGCATATTTGCACTGCACAAGACATAATGTGGATTGCACAACACTGGACATTATATTCTTCATTTCCAGTTAATACTTGTACAGCTGCTGTTATTGTGTATATATTTATTTATATTTCTTCATACATTCTTATATAGTTCTATATTGTGTATTTTGTTGTAAGTATTTTATTCATTTATTTATATTTTTATCTTATTCTTCCCAGTTAAATTTACCCTTCATTCTAATTTGTGTTGTACAGTTATTTCATTTTTAACCTTAATTTATATTTTATTCCTTCCTAGTTAAATTTACCCTTTTTAATTTTTCATATTTATTTCCTATCTTATTCATAGCCTTTTCCTTTTTTGTTTTCTTTAGGTCACGAGCAGTTGTCCAAGCATTTCACTACATATCGTACTGTGTATGACTGTGTACGTGACAAATAAAATTTGAATTTGAATTTGATTTAAATGTAGTTTTGAGGAAACGGGTGATGTGATGCAATGTTCTCTCTAAAAGGCAACAATATATTATCATAGACAGTTTGACCTTAGGGGACAAATTCAAATAACAGAACTGAGTGAATGTGGAAATGTATGACTATCATGATCCTAGTTGCACTGCTGCCCTAATACATCACCTTTGGGCTTGGGCACTGTAGCCCTGTCCACTGGATCCTCCTGTTTGATCTCAGGGTGAGAGCTGAAGACCCAGCTGGAGACCATTATCACCGATGATCCACAACATGAATATCAGATTGGTTTGACAGAAGATTGGTTTGATGTTTGTTGCTTTGCATGTTTGAGGTACAGGGTGAAACAGTAGGTACACGACTTCAAGATTTGTAAGATTTCAGGGGAGTAGTCTAAAATAGCAGATGTATTGGAAGCAGTCCAAAGGTATGCAGTGAAATGACCTTGAAGGTGAGGTTGACTACATTTAAATGTAAAATGGTTTGTATTTTTTTTTTTAAATGGGAGCAAATTAAAAAATTACAATGAATATTAACAAGACATTTTTTTTCTATTATACAATTATGCCTGGCATATGTAGTGGGAGGTAGTGTATTAGATGAGGAAAGGAAAGATTAGTGAAAACATTACATTTGTCACCAGGCAGCAGTCAAAGCACCAAAGACGAAAAAACCTCTTTCATTAACCCACCTACCATCTGAGGCCCATATTACAATGGCAAGATTCACTCATTAAGTCATTGCCAACATGTTTTGATTACTTAACATGTCTCTTTTTTCCCATTATTCACTCCTCACACACACACACACACACACACACACACACACACACACACACACACACACACACACACACACACACACACACACACACTTTCAAAGAAAATGCATCTTATTATGCAAAGGCCAAGCTGTAGAATTAGCAAGGTAATAGATGTGATCCGCTTTCTAACCTCAGCCAGCAGTCATGCACAGAATATCAAAGAGGGTTTTACACACAAGTGAGCTGCATACTGCTGCGTCGGACTTGTCAACACTCTGTCCCTAGTATGCGCATGTGAATGTTCTGTGCTCTGTCACATATGTGTCCAACATCTGTTGCCATAGGGCAAAATTCCGAGGTCAGCACATGAGCAAATGCCATCTCTTACTGGAAGTAGTACATACCTAGCAATGTTGCATGCATGTGCCGGTGATTACCCACGCACACACTGTGTTTCGATCACAAGATTAGTCCAAGTGTAAAACTGACAAACCCTTCATCTACACTGTAATTCGAACTCTTTTCCTGACTGACTAAACAGAACTTAAAATTCTACATGAAATAATTTGGTAACAACACTGACTGAAATGTTACACGCATGTAATATAATGTTCCATAAGTGAAACAGATGACTTTGCAGTAGGCCTACATACATCCACTATTGTGGTGATTTTATCTTGCAGTCTCACAACAACACCAACTCCCTCTGCATGACCAGCTGACATCACGATTGAGCACTCACTGAATTAATAATAGAGATGTAAAAGTTAAGTGCAGCAACTCAAAGTAAACACAGACAAGCCAGGGGAATATGCGACAGAGACACATCCAGAAGGCTATGGGTTTTTTGCTATAGCTAACTGCAGTGACATTTCTGGTATGTCAGCCAACCCCAACAATTCGACAGTGAGCAAAGCACTTGATGACAGTGGGGAAAAAGACTCCCTTGTAACAGGAAGAGATCTCTGGGAGGATGAGGGAAAAGAAAAGACAAAGAAGAAGAATATGAAGAGACAAGGGTAACATTACTTTTCATACAATCCTATGGGGAATAAGAGCAAACAAGAAATGTGCATCATGAGAAGTTCCCCACCAGCCTCAACCTGCATAGCAGCTTAAACTATGAGCTTTATCAAAAAGGAACGCTTGAAGGCTTATCTTAACAGTAGACAGGCTGTAAGTCTTCTGAATCCAAACTGGGAGCTGGTTCCATGTTACACAGCTAAAGGAAATCTGTAAAAATGTTTTGTTTTGTTTTTTTACATTTTCCAACCACACATTGTTTTATACCATTTATGGAATTCTCTGATTAAAACAAAAATACTTGATGTACTGGCAGAACCTTACATTATCATTACCAACATTACCATTTTTTAGTATATAGTAAATTTTTTAACACTGTAGATTAAGCTCAATTCTGAAGCTGGTGGACAGAAGGGGACTGTTCTGATTTTGATGAAACCAAAATATGTGTAAATGCAGGGGGACTAACAGCATTGAGAAATAGCTCTGGTAATTTTGCATCATATGGTAATATACTGATTAACCATATTAGTTAGTAACATTAATGCCATTTGGAAGTATGGTGGTCTGGGAAAGTTGTAGTGTCTAAAGATTGGTTAGGTAATAGGCGAACTGTAAATATGTCAGAATCATTTAGATTATTATGTCATTTAGTTTTCCAATAATGAGCCAATCATGATTGAGTGTTGATAATCACGATTATCAACACTGAAGTCAAACGAAAGAGGTGTTAACTGAGCCACGAATCTGGATCATTGTTACATTCCAAATACACACAAGCAGATCAAGCAGGATTTTTTCGGCCAGAATGAAAGTCAACTGCTTTGCCGATTGTTGGCTGCAGTGGCAGCTGTGAGGGCTGACAGGCGCACTTGCCCAGCTGGAATGACATTGCTCCTTTTAGTCGCATATCAAATTGAAGGCTAGATTCTGATCAGCTGAGGGCTTGTACTCAATCTGCATAAAAGGCATTTCAAGCCATCACAATGTGACTTTCAGACTTGGTGTGTGTGTGTGTGTGTGTGTGTGTGTGTGTGTGTG
>NW_024585425.1:4672-8536 GCF_018398535.1 Haplochromis burtoni
GTGCGTGCGTGCGTGCGTGCGTGTGTGTTTGCATGCATCTGTGTCTGCTTGCATGTTTCCAAAAATGCTGATTTGCACGCTTGGAGGGAGCAGATTTTCATATATTTAAGGGCAGGCACGTTGCTAAGCTATAACAGGCTGAGGGCACTGATGCATTAGAAAAGCCTGTGTAAACCATAAGCTGACGGATGGTGAGAACACACACACAGCACACAGCTGCATTACACTCATCCCCTGTGTCCTGCATTTTTTCTCTTCCTAATTCCTCTTTTGTTGATTTGTTTTGCTATCTAGCCATCCATCAAGCTATCTACTGAGATATCTGGCTATTTGTCTGTCAATCTAGTCTAGCCAGTGCCAAGCATAACGCTTGTGGAACATGTTATGTGAGGTCATTCAAATATCAAATACAGCTATAAAAAGATCGAATGCCCCCCCACCTCCATTCCAGCATCTTCTTATATCTTTTTCCTCACAGTCCAGATGGACTGCAAAACACAGTTTAAATGCCGTCTTGAAATAGTGCATTCTGCAGAATTACCTAACAGAAAGGAGAATAAAGAGTATGGAGCCCTTTCTTCTGTTTTGGGTTGACCTTGTCTTATACTGATATTGCACAGGTTAAGGATGAAAACTGGGGCAGAATGGCTGAACAAAACAAAACAAAAAAAAATAATAGAAGGAAGGAAAAATACATGGTTAAAAAGAGAAGATATATGAAGAAAAGTGTGGAGAATTGAAATCTGTGGAGCACAGAACCTCTGGATTGTTATCTTCCGACAGAAAGGACGGAAGGTGCAGACAGAAGCAGCAACTATATGCTTGATGGAGCTTTGAACACCCACTGTTGGTTTGGAGTGAGTAAAGGAGCGATATGAGGACAAGCCAGTGAGATAAAGATAGAGAGAGAGAAATGCAGAATGTTAGAAATGTCAGATCTCAGGAGAATACTTGGCCTTGGCAAGTCCTGAGCAGTGCACAGCTTGTGTTTTTTTTGTTTTGTTTTACAATTAAAGTTGCATCATGTAGCAGAAACCAAAAGACCAAAAGGCAGACCCCGGGCAAGGAGCATTTAAAGTAACAAATGAAAAACAATGACCCGAAAGTGAAAACTACCTGTGTCTGCAAACTGAAAGGAGGATTTTCACCAGGCTAATAACTGACATAAATAATTTGCTTAGTCATTAGGTTTCATTTAAAAAATATATATATATATATTTAGATATTTGGCTCCCATTACATGACCCTTAGAAATTTGTCTCAACCTACAGAGAAGTGGACAGATATGGCCACAAAATGATCTGTCTACATCATTCACCTCTTTTGCTCTTAACGGGTGTCAAAGGTCACCTTGAATCCAGACACAATTTGATTGTAGCAGCAGAGGTAGAGGCACACACACAAGCTCTCAACTTTGCCTGTCCTTGTCCATACCTCCTTCTTTCTTTCTCTGCCCTTTCCCTCTGAACCTTTCCTCTCTTCCGCTTCCCCCTGTGTCATTTATTTTCACTTTAACCTCTTCTTCACTCATATTTTCTATCTCTGCTTTTTTAGAATCAAACTTTCAGTGTCATAAAGATAACAATATGGAAATATAATGACGTCAGCCTTGACCGGTCATACTAGAATTACTGAAACTAATACTGCTGATGCTTCAACTGTGTTTACTGTTGGATCTGCTGCCACAAAGGGATCTATGAAAACAGAAAACCTGTGACCCTCAGTGAAAAGCACTATAAAGCTCTGTAAAATGGAAGATAGCTGCAGGATAAAATTGTTCTCTGTAGGATGACCACTAAGACACCTGTCACATTAATAGCATGGCTGTTTCGTACATTTTAGAACTGATCACAGCGATGAGCAATCAACATGTGTCAAACACTGTAGCTGAAAGGACAACAAACATGTAGATGGGAGACAGAAGAGAAAACACAAAGCAGTTTGTGTTAAAAAAGAGAGTCAGTGTTTGAAACAGGACTGAAATAATTAAGTTGAATGAGTAAAAGACAAACACAAACCACTACTAATAGCTAAATAAAGGATTACAGTGGGGTAAAGACTAAACGTCACGGACTGTGAATCATTGGATGAAAGCAATGTTTAGTGATAGATCATCAGCTAAAGAGATGATGTTGAAACTTTTGTCTATGTCATTCATTTGAAACATTAAAAAAATGACTGCCTGAGGGGATAAAAGCTCATTTTACCATTCATTTATGATAAGGAGTTGTGTGTCAGCTAAAGAATCAGTAGAGATGGCAAGAAAGGCATATCAGCTCACTGACATGGAAAGACACTCTCAATCTCAATGTGAAAATATATGGTGGAAATTTTTAAAAGAAGAAATTAAAATGATCCATTACAGTGTGTTAAGTTTCAGTGTGTAAAATGTCATCGTTAGGTGCCAGTAGATTGCAGATTGCTGTTTGAAGTGAATTCTATTTTCTTACTCATCTCAGTACAAGTGGACAACCATCTTTTTGTCAGAAAAAAGACATGAAAAACATTTGATGGCCACCTGTTTCTATAACTGCCTTTATATTTAAAAAAAACAACAACAACTGTATTTTAACATGTTTGAATAATAGCAACACTTGATAAAACAAAATGTGTGTCAATTAAATATTTTGCTGTATTTTACATTTTTTATCTTTGAGTCATCAAAAGCTCTATAGTAAGTATATACAGATAGCAAAGTGACTCTGGACAATATCCGTCGCAGACTCTTTTACTGGGTCTTTGAATATTTTATCTATCTGGGTAGACTGTCAGTCAGCTATTAATATGCTATCTATATACGCTGGAGGAGGCTGTAAAGTTTGGTGAAATGAGTCAATGAGTCCGAGAAGCTCACTTCTGACCAATGACTTCAATTCTGAGGTGTGTCATTGACAATATGCTGAAGTTGTCTGTCAGTAAGCACTGCTGTTTTAGCTACTGTTAGCTGCTGTTAGAGAACCTTTTTTAAGTGGATCTAACATTGTTGGAGTCAGACACTTGGTGAATAAACACATGAATAGGTGATAAAGCGATAGATCTTTCAGTCCAATTCTACTTTTTCTACAATCCATCATACAAAATGTAATCAAATGGAAAAGTCCCTTTTTAAAACTGGTGTACTGCTTCTGCTATGGTTGGGCAGTCAGCTAAACTCCTTCCCCACATCAAGACTCTGATGACACGATTCCCGGTTCACAGGTTTATTGACACAGGGAAAGATGAAACTGTAACAAACAGTACAAGGCATAATCACTGTACTCATTCACCATGTACATATATAACGATGAAAATACATTAACCCAGTTTTTTAATATGTCAACATGCAATGTTCATATGAATTACTTCCCTTTTTAAGTCAAATACAAACATCAAATTATGATTTTAACAAGTCTTGCTATAATGAATGCCTCCAATTTGTTTGTCGTTCCCCTTTAACTAGCTCCATAAGCGATTGCTAGCGTAAACTGCACAAGATAGGTTTTATCATTAAACTTACAGAAAAATGAACTTACTTGAAAGAAAGTGGTCTATACATGCACATAAAATATAAAACAAGTCTATACATACCCACAATGCTACCAAAGGCATAGGATGTATGTGGATGCCACTGGATTTATTTGGCTAAGGCCACCATGCTGCACATGCCTTCTCCTTAATTCACAGACTTACTTCCTGTTTACCGACAACATCATGTCCTATTACAGACTACAGGTTTTAAGGTGGCACCAGAGAGTTACAATTGCATATTTAAACATTTACCAAATCCAAGAAAACAGTCTACCTTAAAAACTTTTGATATCAGAACAACTTGTTTTATTAGTTTTATTCTTTTAATTTTATGCATCAAGCAAAAATTTAATTATA
>NW_024585426.1:0-8528 GCF_018398535.1 Haplochromis burtoni
GCCTCAATTTCCACTGGAGTCATTTTAAAGAGCTTTGTGCTTCTGCTGCTGCCTGACTCGCTGTATGCTTCCCCAGGTTCTACGCATCAGTCAAAATCACTTTTACTAAACAAATTGTGGACTCACTCACTAAATAGATACAGTTGTCTTGTTCTGACCTGATTGCCAGGAATGTTGATGTGAGCTATCAGGTCCTTGATGGCATTACGCAGGTCCTGTAGGAGGCGATGGGGAGCACTCTGTACATCATGGTCCATTTCCAGTGACTCCTCCAGAGAGCTGAGGGCCTGAAGCCACTGCCACTCCTCTCTGGAATATCACAGAAACAACTCCTTTATTGTTTTGATAGTTTAGTTTAGTTCTTGCTTTTGAAATTTATCAGCCTAACCAGCAGGACTGCAATTCAATTACACATTAGGTAATGCATGATCCCAACCTGGACACATTGCTGTTGTCTCGAATTTTGGTATGACAGAGCACGTTGGGGAGTTTCTGGGGCACCAGTGCTCTTATCTGCTCCACCGATGTACACAACTTCAGGTAGCCCAGATATAAGCCTGGAGACAAAAGCTTCCTGCTACGCCTGTGGTACGCCAGCTTCTCCTAGAAACAGCAGACAGGGTGTCCCTTAAGACTTTTCATTGCATTTGAATACCACTAAAACAAACATACACAAGATGGAAATACAGAGTAAATTTAAGACGTAATGCAGTCTGCATGTCTTTTATTAAAAGAAACTAGACTAAGGGGCATATTCGTGATAGCCTTGTGGGCAAGGTAGCCCAAATGCTCACTGTTTTGGGAATCCTTCCACATCTTCAGCTGGTATTTCAATGTAACTGGCATAACATCCTTCAGCCGTATACCTCGCCTGAGTGGGCCATCTAAGACAAAGTTAGCTGGCAAGCTCTGACCAGCCACATCCTTCTTGAGCTCCATTCTCCTCAATGGTTCTCCTCAGTTCTTTAATGGGAAATGAGGTAATGGCCTCATCAACCAGAGCTTAGCACTTGACTTCCTTCCTCATGACAAGCTGATAGCAATCATTATCAAGCCATTTGCCATTAAATGTGTATCTTCTAACTTCTGTCAACTAGCATTGACTAGAACTGGCCAGTCTTTACTTGACCTCCCTGCTGGGAATATGCATCAGTGAGTTTTGTATTTTAGTACATTTTTAGACATAGTCTGCCACAATTAAGGTACCAAATGTATTTAATCAGTCCAGTGTTACTGTTAGCTGTTTACAAACTCAAATGGTCGGCCAAACTACGTATAAGCTGTGGTTTTGTTTTTAGAGCAAAAAAGAACCAGGCACATGTTATGGCTAAACACCATTTTTACCTTCAGTGTCTGGTGTCCACTTATGTTCACTGACAGTGCTAGGATAAATCATCATCAGTTCATATCTGTGATTTGGTGCTCTGCAACTGGAAAAAAACCTCTACCAGACTCTGGACTGTTCCTGTTCCAAAAGTAGCATGGCCGTAACACTGTTGTCACACTGCATGACCTAAAGGTATGCAGGGGGTAAAAATAGCAGCATTGTATGGTGGAATTTCCACCCAAACTGAACTAAAACTGTGGAATTCAGTACCTTTTTCTTTATAGAAGTAATTTTTAACTCTATGAAAGTAAGTGTTGAACGGGGTGAATTACATGATGGCTGTGCTTTTAATTTTTTCTCCGTAAGCATCCTCTCAATCAGTAGTCCTGTTTTTATGTTTCGCTGTTCAGTTAGTCTTGGATGCTTTTCATGTTGTTCCAGCGTGTTTAAAGTGGAAGTCAGTCCACAGAATAGCCCATCAGCACATTTTTTCGCATTTCATCATATAATTTGTTCATAACTGGCCACAAAACAAATATTTCAGTGAGCTGTGGTTTTGCCAAAGGGAATCTTCGCTATTGTTTTGGAACCACAGGACGAAACCAGTGTGCTTTAGAGGCCAAACAGCATTGCAACAATGGCATCAGGTTTACTAGGTTATATAGACAAAATCAACTTGTGGTTTACTTCCAGATTGTTTTTTGGTTGTTTTTTTTTTTTTGCTGAACTAAACATCCACACAGAATTAGTTATATAACACTAAATAACAACAGTTACACGGTTAGATCATCATCGTCTCCAACATGCTGAAAGTTTAAACTGCTACTTGCTGAATAAGCGGCTTTAAAACGTGAAGCGACTTCAAGATGGTTACGTTTACATGTTGAGCTGTCACAGATTGACCTGACGTTTGGCATTTTAATTAATCTGATGACAAGTCTGCTCAGTATGCTGAATGGCCTAATAATGACAGTGACAAATGGAAGAGCAGAGTCACGGTGATTAATGTTTGTCTAAATAAAGGGTGTCTGCACAAACAGAACTTGTAATTGGAAGCAGATTTCAATTTAAAGTCCTATTGTTCCTGCCTCGGTGCCTCATGTCTGTCAGGCTGTGTTTGGTTTTCTGTGAATGAGAGCCTCAGCGATTCCACTAAATACATGTTTCGGGGCATTTTGTTGTCGACAAAGCCCTTTATTCGACGTGCTTTGATCTGGCCACATCCTCGGGTAACATAAACGCAACATAAACTGCTGTGGAAGCGTTCTTTGACCAAAACAAAAGCAAAAAATAGCCCAATGTACAAAACTGAGGTAACTCCTAATCACTGCCAGCCCACTTCTCTACAATATGGGAGCCAATCAGCTTGTTTTGAAGAGAGTGGATATCTGGACAACACATAACTGACATGAGAGGTAAGATTGTGTAAAATTTCATCTTGTATGTCCCGATTCTGCACATTCACATGCAGATACTGTCTACAAAGATGCCTGCTGTCATGGTCCCATGGTTTTGTCTTATTTCTGAGTTTTGGTTTCTGTTTGAAAACCGCTTGTTGATTTTTTTTTTTTTATATTTCTGTGCGAGCCAATTACATGTTACAATTACACAGTAATATCTTAAGACCTGCCGGACTCACATGAAGTGTGATGAGGAGCATGTCCAGCGCAGTGGGCTCTTCAGGGGATGATATAGATTTTCGTTGGAGCTGCAGTTTACAAAGCTGCGTCCAGCGTACCCCGTCAAGGTTGGGAGACGCATTCATGTCCTTCAGCAGCACCAACAGGGCGTTACCATGCTTGTCTTTGATCGGCTCAAAATAAACCTGACCAAGATCCTGGGTTCCCAGTGCTCCCTGATAAAAAAAAACCATCAGATAATATTTCCTAAAATGTTTCACACTGAGCTCATATGATCACAGCCACCATAATTTACTCATAAAACTATTAGACTACCTGTAGATGGGAGACGGCCTGCAGCATCTTGAGGCGAGTCTGCAGAGTGCATGAGCACGACGTCTGGGAAGGACCGAGGCACTGCTGCAGCCACGAAATTTCCTCCCATAGATAGGACACCTGTTGCGGGATAGGAATCATAATAAGGGGCATTGTAATCATTTGTGCAAATGCATAGATATGTGACTGTCAAGTTAAACTGTGGTCCATGCACCTTAGTAAACCATAGAAAGTCCTGCATCAGTGAGCTTGAATACGAATCTTCAATCTCCACAATAGGAATCTGCTCCTCTGGAGTCACCAACACGTTGTCATCTCTGTAGAATATGGACGCCAGATAGAGACCTCTGGAAGGAAACGCAGAAAAAATGTGTGTATGAGTATTTAATACAGCTCTGAATGTTTAAATGTAAAAAAACACTAGAATCAGTACTTTGCTGTTTTATGTAAATGTACATCGTAAAAAGGTATCTTCCACAGCGTGTCTTTTATCCTGTCTTCCTCCCCTCAACCCTATAAACGGTCACAGCAGACGGCCGCCCCTCCCTGAGCCTGGTTCTGCCGGAGGTTTCTTCCTGTTAAAAGGGGGTTTTCCTTACCCCTGTCACCAAGTGCTTGCTCATAGTAGGTAGTTTGATTGTTGGGATTTTCTCTCTATTACTCTAGGGTGTTTACCTTGCAGTATAAAGGACCTTGAGGTGACTGTTGCGGTGATTTGGTGCTATATAAATAAACCTGAACTAAAAATCTGGCGGGAGAGTGTAAAAATAAAATGACAAATTACACACCAGATTTGTTAAACATATAGTTAAAAGCCTAGGACATGGAGTGCTCTAATTTTTACGCCACGGTTCAAGGATAAACTCTCTTCTACCTTTTCAAGCTTTTGACAAATTTGTTGGTGGGCTGGAAAAGGTGCCGCAGGCTCTTGGACACTGAGTGCTTCCTGCTTTGTGGTGGAGCTTTGCATTGCTCTGTGTGAAAAAACACAGGAAAAAAACAGAAAGGATTAAGCTAATTCCATAGCAACAACAGAGTCAGATTACCTGAATAACTATTCCAATGCCCTTGATGCTTAAAATCACAAATAGCATACCAGACACAATAGAGCCGTGACTCTGACTGGTTTTCTCTCTAAACTGGTGTCTACTCCTGTCCTAACTAAGCCCAGTGGCAGGCTGTTACCAGAGTTACCTAACTGACAACAAACCTGACACATCCAACATCGCGGTCAGAGTGGAATATTTCTTGACATGCTCTCCAGTGGTGCGGTACCATTTGACAGTCAAGCTGGCTGCCAGCAGCAGAGTATGGGCCTAAAGGGAACTGCTTACTCTCAGGTCCCAGAGGAGCTGTGTGTACACGTGTGTGTGTCTGTGTGTGTTTACCTGTACACGCTATAGCTGCTGGAGCATGGCAAGCCTCGAGCAACAGCCATACGCGCAGAGTCAAGGAGCTGTCGTAATTTGTGTGTGTGTACGTCTGTATGTGTCTTAAGCCTTCGCCGCTCACCTACAGGGGAGGTCAGTCAAGTCTGTGGGGACGTGTTTATTTTTAGTGGACCAGGAGGGGGTTGGAGGCCAGAGCGAGAGAGGTGAATGCATATCTATATGTGTGCGTTTGTAAGGGTGCTTGTTGGTGAGATAACGCACCTCCCCACTCATTAGAAACCATGAGTCCCAAAACCCTTTACAGACCCCCCCTGCCCAGCTCCCCACAGGTGAGGTAACTCCAGCCCCAAGCCACTTAAAGTCAATAAACCTCCCCATTCAGGGCCCAACAAGAACTAATTTTCTCTTCAGGTGGATGAGTTGAGGTGTAGTAACCAGAAAAAAAAAAGCACCATTCGACCCTTCTCACCTCCCCAAATTTCGCTCCACACGCGACTCTGTTCAGCTCCAGCCTTGCCAGGCCTCAGTCGCTCTTTGACACTGAGTAAGAGAGACAAGAAGGGCTGACTGCTGGGGTGCCTGGGTTAGTCAAGACTTCTTTCACAGTTTAATTAATAGTGTTTGGACAAGAGGGAGAAGGTGGTGTGGGCTTTGAGCCGGGCTGCGATGGCGGGGGGGTGCGTACATGGACATGTAGGGGAGTCAAGAGTTGAAAGCGAGAGCATGTACTTGAATATTTGCGTCTGCTCGTGTACACGCGTACCCGTGTGTGAGCCTGTCTATCTTTATGTGTGTGTATATATGTGAGGACAGTAGACAGGGCGACTGGTGGGCTGCAGGGGGCGAGAGGGGGAGGCAGCAGTAGTCAGTGTTAATTTATGCCCTCTCCAGACTCCAGCCCGGGACTTGTCTCTTACAGGAATAACAAACATGACCCCAGGACACGCCACCTCGACTACCGTGTCTGAACTCTCAAACTCAATCAGCCACCGTCTGAAGAACCAAGAGCCACTCAATACCGGCTATTATATTGCATCTTGCCCTGTTGCAAATATGGTCTAGCCACAGTGGACAATAGTAAGTGGGTGAGTGTGTTTGGGCGTGTGGGTGTGAGAGAAAAAGAGGGACAACTTGCTCAAGGCTAAGTGCAGTTTGCCGTCATGTAAAAAGAGGCAGTGTGGACAGGTTTTGACACTTATGGGACCAGCTTACAGCCAGCAGTGTTTAGGGATATAAACAGCTTGAGTGTGAGAGAAGCTGATCTGCATTTTGTCACAGAGAGGGAGAGGTATTCAGCCGAGGAACGGCTGAGTCATGGAAAGACTCGTGAGGGATGGGGAGGGGTTGCCGAGACAGACGGGAGGGTATTATTTTTGAGGCGACGTGTCACCTTAATATGTACGGCCTGAGATTGTAAAGTGTCTGTCATGCTGAGATGAAACACAGCAACCTGTTACACCTGTGATTTCAACTCTGCATCGTTGTGTTTCTTTGCGCAGGAAAAAAAATGCTCATGAAACATGAAGTCGTACCAGTATTAAACACTGATCTTAAGGTTAAGTTTAAAACACCTTTGAAATTTGGTTAGGCTTCAAATACTTCAAGCTCTCATATTAGTTTTTAGTCTTTCTGGGGGAAAACAGCCCCTTCGAATTGGTCAAAAAGTTGTTGATACCATGGCAGACACAGTGGCGGTGAGCTTCTTTTATCTGCCCAAGTAGCTGGTCCAGTGACTCCTTCTGTCCTCTCTGACGAGGAGCGCGGCCATCAATGTCCCTCCAACCTTCAGGGAGATGAAATAAAGAAAGAAAAACTGTTATACAACAACTTGTTACTGCAATTATCTAATCAGCCAATCATGTAGTGGCAAATCTGTGGATTTAGGCATGTAGACGACCTGCTGAAGTTCAAACTAATAGGAAGGCAACAGTTACTCAAATAACCACTTGTTACAACCAATGTATGCAGAAGAGCATCTCTGTTTGAACAATACACTGGATCTTGATGACGGAAGAACACCCCTGTCAACTAAGAACAAGAAATTGAAGCTATGATTCCCAGAGAAGATTTGAAAAATGTTTCCCAGTCCGTTGAGTTCTGAAAGCATGGATCTAACCTGCCTTTTATCCTTGGGTTATGATGCTGCTGTTGGGGTAATGGGGTGGGAGACATCTTCTTGTCACGCTTTGGGCATCTTAGTACCAACTGAACTTTTAAACACCACAGTCTACCAGATTATTGTTGCTGACCATGTCCATCCCTCTATGACCACAGGGTACTCATTTTCTGATAGTGACACAGCTGGAGACAGCTAAGTTCAAATCAACTAGATTCTTTAACATGACAATGATTTCGCTATACTTAAAGGGCCTCCACAGTCTCCAGATCTCAGTCCAATAGAGCAGCTTTTGGGTGTGGTAGAACTGAAGATTTGCATCAAGAGTGTACAGCCGAGACAGCTGTAGCAACTGTGTGATGCTGCCATGTCACCAAAATCTCTGAGAAATGCTTACAGCTCCTTATTGAATCTATGTGACAGGTCTGAAGCCAAAAGGATGTCATGGTGTAACTGACAAAGTGGCCAGTGAGTGTATATTTATCAAGACTCACAGAGCTCATACATAATAGGTGTTTTTAGCGGAAACCAACATGACGAAATTAGGGTACTGGTTCGTTTACACACATTGGTCTATTGTTAGCTCTTTTTTTTTTAGCATTTTTAGTTGTACCATGATCAAAATTTATACAAATATTTATGGCCCTATGGCGACATTATGTGGTTTTAAGTCCATCTATCCGTCCCTCCGTCCATCCGTCCATCCATCCATCCATCCATCCATCACCTTGACTGTTTACCCCAGTTGGGTCACAGGGTGCTGAAGCCTGGTCAAAAAGCAGGCTGGATGCTCCCTGGACAGCTTATAAGTCCATCTCAGGGTTAACACGGAGAGACAATCAATATACCTACAGTCAAGGTAGAACCACCAGCAACTTATTCAGGCAATTGAAGAACTTGCAAACTTCACTGAGAGAAAAAAAAAGCCTACAGTATAATAGCAACACCAAATGGTAACCACTCCAACACTATGCCACTCAGGCTAACATCTTATTTCACGTTTTTTTTTTTAAAATTAGTGCAAAACTGTCGATTGTACTGTCATGAAACGTGGTACAAACATTAATGTTTGGTTCAGCAAGTTTTTTTAATGAAACAAAATTATTGTTGATTTATGAAAATGGTCTTTTTTTAATTCTATTTTGGACACTGAAAAACAGGAATGTTTCTGTCATTTAACTGTTTACCTATTAATCAACTATATCAGTGTAGTATGAATGGCTGTGGGGGAGGTCTTTATCAGCAGGAAAACCTGTAAAACTTATAAAAAGACAGGTAAAAGTCCCAAAAAATATCTGCTCTCCGTACTTTACAAAGCTGTCAAGTGGGGTGGATTGGAGCCGTTGCTGGGCCGATTCTGACCACCAGGCCTTACATTTGACACCCCTGGCTTATAGTACCACCTTACTTGAACTGCTCGAATGGCAATGGCCATTTTGTCTATATTGGACACATAAGCTGAATGTGCTTAACATAAAAGAAAAATTAGTAAGAAAATTAGCAGAAATGAGCTGACATATTATTATTATTACAAACTAAACTGGTATATAATTGAGTTTTAGGGTTGTCAGCTACTTCATATTTTGTGTTTGAAAGCTCACTGGCTTTTATAACCAGAGGCTAGTGAGAAGAAGGAAACTAAGCTGATAGTAGACTGTTTTAATAGTGGACCGTTATCAGTTATGGAATGATAAAATTACAGGTAATTAATAAACTCTCAGCAATTTACATTTTATTAA
>NW_024585427.1:0-1226 GCF_018398535.1 Haplochromis burtoni
AAGTGACCCGAAATAGGCACTCTGGTGGAGTTACTTTGTGCGTGTGTGTTTATAAGTAGTTTTAAACCTTGTGATCCACAAAACAGCATAAGAGTAAAAGAGTAAAAGAAGAACTGACTGCGTTACAGCACCCGCTGCTTGTTGAGAGCAAAAGCGATACGCGCTTATGTGTCTTTTTTTAGCGACTTTTTTTAGAGAAAAAGTCGCTAAGGGGTCTGAAAACTTGCTAAATATAGCGACAAAGTCGCTAAGTTGGCAACACTGCTATGACAAAGCAAGTAGGTTTTAGCAATAACTTTTTCATATACTGTTATGTGACGGCTGTGTGGAGGCAGGAGAAGGACCCAAAGTGCAGACTCTGGAGGCACAAAGTAAACTTCCAAAAAAAAAAAGCTTTAATGCTGAACTGAAAAAATACCAGAACTGAGACTTTAAACATAAACTCAGGCAAGCAGACAAACCACACAGCAAAATAAACAGTAGATCGCCACACAGACACAGAGAAACACAGGGCTTAAATACACAGAGGGAGCAATCAGGGAATGAGTAACAGGAGGGAAACACAGCTGGGGCAAATCAGGCTTAACGAGACAAGGGGAAGCAAAACCAGACACATTAACATCAGACATAGACTTTCAAAGTAAAACAGGAAACATAACACAGACTCAGAGGCAGGCACTATAACAAAGGGAACAGAGACATGGGACCAGGGCAGACACAGACACTGACTGGATGTGGGGATACAGCAGACAGGGGTGACAGCAACATGGCACACAGACAGAAACCCAGAACACTAAAACTCTAACCAAACCCCACCCAGAGAACCTAAACTAAGAATGATCCTAAAAACCATAAAGCAAAACTAGAATATAATTAAATAACAAAATCAAAGAACCAAAAACACAAAACACTGGGTCAACGACCCAGGGACCCTAACATATACCTCTCCTTGGAAGATCAAATCCAAAATGTCTTGAGAATGCCAGGAATTACAGATGAATTAATAGGAAGGCAAACAGAAACATCTACTTCTCTGGTTTTTTGTATCTTAAAGGCCGGTCTGTGTCTGACATAAACCGGTCTGTGGCGCAAAAAGGTTGGGGACCGCTGCTGTACAGCATGAAGGTTAATAGGACCGTACTCATATGAATATGATGTGTAAATTGATTGATTCTTGTACCTCCACGCCGTAGCGGCCCAATTCTTCACCCCAGTGAAGAGGTGAT